>NW_025932522.1:0-867 GCF_000764305.2 Hyalella azteca
GAACTGCGGTCATTCATCGCCTGGGACAATACCTGCTAAAATGCAGCATGGTGAACACCCTATGAAAATTATCAGTGCCTAATTCTTTGTTATTTACTTCCACACAAAAACCTTTTTGTGAGAGCATGATGAAACATTCAAAATGAAGTGAAGAGGCAGTTGAGTTGGAGTTTTCAAGAAAAATCAAGCTGTGCTCAGGTTGGGAGGTGTGACTGCTTCACACCCGAAGTCTTAAAATCAAATTAAAAAAAAAACGTATTACATTAGGGGAATTTTCACTGTTCCCTTTACCACGTTTTACTGGCTGGAAGCCAGGAAGTTTGAGCTTGACAAAAGGAACCCAAATCTGGGAACAAAACCCCCAGACAGCCAACTGGCAGCGGCAGGAATGTCCAAGATAAAAGGAATTGAACTTGAACCCTGCCCTTCATCAGCTCCAGAGAGAACTACCTCAACAAAGACAAAAATACCTGAAGACAAAAAAGGAGATTCAATACCAAAATGCAAGCATCATCAGGCAATGACATCTGACTATCCTGGAACAAGATCACAAATAGCCCAATCAACAATGGGAAAAACAAGAATATCAAAAAACCAAATGGATTTAGACCAAATAGCCTTCAGCATGGAAAGTTTTACATCTAGGTATAGACTCAAATCCAGAAGGAGTCTTATCCTCTAGCAATAGATCATCAAAAACAGACCTGATCGTGACCTGCAACATGGAACCAAATGACAGACCACCATGCAAAAAGCGTTGTGCACCAACAGGCAGCACCTGAAACCAACATTGTATCTACAATAACAACCCCAGAATCCCAGACAGCAAGAAGAAATTCATCAAACCAACAAGAAGCTATGGCAGCT
>NW_025932523.1:0-450 GCF_000764305.2 Hyalella azteca
TAAATCGGACTGTCTCAGGAGAGTCAAGAAAAAATATAACTCAGTACTCACTGCAGTGAGTGACAAAGAGCGCATTTTCTCGTCGACGAAAACTTGAGGTGACGGACGGACAGACGGACGGACAGACAGACGGACAAGGCGAGCACAATAGTGCATTTTTTCCATGAATGAGAAAATGCGCTAAAAACGACAGTATCAACACTGATATAATGATATAAGGGTTAAAGTTATACCCTAGGTGAATTTTTTAACTCATCAATCTGAACCTTTACATTTGGTTGACTTCAACAGAAGTTGTATAGCAAAACTGCACTGACATGTGACGGCTACCTTGGAGGTCAACCCAACGTTTAACAACTGAATATCAGTAAAATAAGTGGATTTATACCGGAAACGTGTAATTGAGTAGATGTGATAAATATACGTATAACTACGTGAAACAAAAGTTAT
>NW_025932524.1:0-25605 GCF_000764305.2 Hyalella azteca
AATTAATGATTTAAGTTATATATTTTGTATTTTTCGAGTATTATTATTCATATAGACAATTTATGATACGACACATGATAGTCCGTTCATTGGTAATTAGGTAGAAGTTATTCATATTAATATCATTAACAGAATAGGTTTGAAGCGCTTGAACAAGGAAGAAGCGCGTTCTACTAAAACGTTCATGAATAGAATAGAGTTCAGGGTAATATTAATACGATAAAGGTTAATACTATCAGGGTAATATATTAATACTAATATCAGGGTAATAATAGCGTTCATTCTGGTTACGAAATAGACAAAAAATATAACTCAGTACTCACTGCAGTGAGTGACAGAGAGCGCATTTTCTCGTCGACGAAAACTTGAGGTCACGGACGGATAGACTGACAGACAGACAGACAGATAGATAGACAGACGGACATGGCGAGCACAATAGTGCATTTTTTCCATAGAAGAGAAAATGCGCTAAAAAGACATTATTCAGCGTTCACTGTTAGGCGATCTGTTAATTACAAAAATAAATAATCATGCAATAAAATATTATCAGGAATAATTATAAGCAATAGTAAAAAATATAACTCAGTACTCACTGCAGTGAGTGACAGAGAGCGCATTTTCTCGCCGACGAAAACGTGAAGTCACGGACGGACAGACGGACGGACGGATGGACAGACGGACATGGCGAGCACAATAGTGCATTTTTCCATAAATGAGAAAATGCGCTAATAAAGTACCAAAAATTCCAAAAAAAGACTTTGGCGCACACAATTTTTTTATTAGAACATTTTTAATCTGTTTTTGAAATTAAAAATGAAAATTATTGCATCGGCTGCTCAATCTTAAGACATATTGACGACAAAACTTAGTAGAACTCTTGCTTTCCGCGCTAACCCTATCAAAGTTTTGATTCCTGTCAGCCGCTGGCTCAAGGACGCCCCAAGCTCGCCTAGCGGATTAAATCAGCGGCTCTATGTCCGCTTAAGGTTCTGGTTATAGGAGGGAAATGAGCACCGGATTAGGATCCGGTCTATTCCATGACAACCATGGGAAGACTGCGGGGCGCTCGTATTTGGCACCTGACACGTTCGGGACAGAGACGGCCGAATCTGATAAATGCGATAAAAAATACCCCCTCCATTTCCCCCTTTATGGGGGGAAGAGAGGGGGCATTTGAATCGCTATATATATAACTTCCAATCCCAACTTTCCACATAACCCACAACATTCTCTTACATTTACCAAAATGCAAGATCCTCTAACATTGCCCGAGCAAAACAATCTTCAATATTCACCAGCAATCATCATTCTCACACATTGCCAAAAATCAAAGATTCTTCAACATACAATATCACTTAACCATCAACATACTCCAATATTCAACACCGCTCAATATTATCCCACATCATCCATGTACGAAACATTCTACCCATTTACCCGTACCAAACCGTCCTACCTATTGCGGTAGTAGCGGCCGGTACCAAACATTTTCCACGTACGGCTGAGCAAAACATTACCTCACCTTAACCAGTATTGAACCTTCTCTCATATTCGCCTTCACCAAATATACACATATACTATTAAGCATTCTCCCGCAACAATCTGTTGAATCAGTCCTCAAAACTTTCCAAAAATATTAGCAAACAACAGCCTATTGAACCTATATAGCTTAATTCTAACCATTCAAACATAACGCAGATTCAATAAAGTAGAAAATTCCTGTTTACAGGTATGAAGTATCTAAAATATAGTGGAATTGTTCGAGGAAATGCAAGTCAAGGCAAATTCACGTATTCCATCCATGTGTATTTCGGATTGAACCACGTTGTTTTTAAGATAATCAGTTAAATTAACTGCCGTATCGTGTCACCTGAATTTTGTCACCTTGAATTTCTATCGAGCAATTTGTTATGCAAGGTCCTCTAAATTCTGCGTCCAACGATGACAGAAAGAAGTGAACCAAAACTTTCCACTAAAATCACGTTACACTTAGGGTTCATTTTGACGTTATTGCTTTTAATTGCAATTTTCATAAACAATTGTAAAAATTTACCATTATCAATAAATATTTAACAAATTAATAATGATGCTCGACTACCGTAACTAACCTAATGATACAACGGTACATTATACAGCACTTATATAATTGAATCCGAGGAATACATTTACTTACAATGAAGCCTTGAAGTCATGTCATATAACGTGTTAAACTTGTGTGCCATTCGCCGACGACGGCCTGGCCTAACCAAGAAAAAACTCAAATCGATTCTCTAAATTCACAATCTTCCGTTCCACAAATTTACCCAGTTTGCGCGGTGGATTAAAGATTAGAACCTGAGGGATACGTGCATAAGCCGATCAAATAACAACTGATGCAGAACATATTCCTCAAGCTGAAATGTTCTATTATTGTCGAAAGAAGAACTCGCATCGTACAGAAAGCAATGTTCTCAAAGAAGTGATGGTGAAAGAGACGCCATATAACTTTACCTTAAAAATTACTTGAAGGGAAAACTAACAAATTTTTTTCCACAATTTAAATTTTTCAGTCAAATACGTCATCGTTCAAGGAAGACAACACAATAGAAAAGTGAGTGTTAATCTTAACAAAGGCAAGTTACTGCAGTAGCTTGATTGCAGTAAGCAGCCACCCGATCACACTTCACAGGAGTCAACAATTTTTTTTTTGCATTGGAAGAGTTGAGCTATAAAAATTAAATTCGTTTCAAGCTTTCATAATATCAACTGCCCTCAAAATTCCTGGATTGATAACCAAAATAATGACGGAATATACGATAGCAATGTGAAATCAAGTAAGTTGCTCACAAATTGGATCCCATTTAAACACGCTCACCCTGCCTTCTTGTACGCGATATTTCACACCAAGACAACTAGGGACGCGAGAACGTTATTCGTTCGGTTCTTGTACCGCACTGAGACTAGTCTGCAGAGAATCCCAAAAATTACGAACGTTCTTATGCAATCTTCAATAATTAAGCTGTCGGCCGTAGGGATGCTTGGAAATTCCAACTAAAAGCATACTTGTCTGCAAAAGCTACTTCTATAGCCGCTCAAGCAGACATATGCTCAAAGTTGAACATTTCTATCGTTGGACATTATTTCGTAGGCTTGAAGAGCAGTAATCTCCAGATAATTCGAAATCAAGGAAACACTTCAACAAAGACTCAATCTATTAATTTTCATCCTGTTCAATGTCTACACGTGCAGTGGTCTTTACAATCAAATTGTTTGAAGCTCTCTGAAGGAGACAAAAATGTGCGATTCAGTGCGGAGAAGAGCCAAGTACTTGTGAATGGATCGATTGAGGATATGAGCAGAGAGTGGATGTTGGGAGGGAATGAGATTGTTAGGACAAATGAGTATAAGTACTTAGGGGTGTGTGTGGACCATGAAGGATGTCAGAGAACAAAGGCCGCGAGTTTAAGGAAGGCGAATTAATGGTTGGGTATACTTGGAAGTTTTAATTTAAGTTTAATTTAAAGTTTAATTTAAACTCTTTGCAATTAACGAGACAAATAATCTATAAATACAGATTTAATTTAAGAAATCCTAGGAGATATTACTTAAAAATAGAAATTTTATATTTTTTTGGAATTGCTTTACGCAAAACCTAGAGCACGCACATACATGCGGTTTGTTGCGTTAGACGCGCTGTTTCATCAGCAAAAAAATAAGCCAAGAAACCGGGAAAGCCAAAATTTTAGATTTTTGACCGACATGCTAAGTGATGGTGTGGAGTGATGGTGTGGAGTGATGGTGTGGAGTGATGGTATGGAGTGACGGTGTGGAGTGATGGTGTGGAGTGTCAAATAATATAATGAATACAAGAGGCTGTTTGACTAAATTACGTTAACATTTAATGCTTTATTCTCAGTTATCAGACAAGCACCTGAGCGACATGGCATTCGTACAGCACTTCCGTGAGTATAGTTTATGTTTATGTATTTCTTTAGAAAATTCAATTAGTGGCGGAGTGAATTGCAATTGATGATTTATGTTATCATTTTATATATTTTTTGAGCATTTTTATCCATATTAACAATTTATGATACAAGTCATGATAATTTATTCATTAGTAATTAAAGAGAAGTTTTTTATAATAATATTATTAACAGAATAGGTTTGAAGCGCTTGGATAAGGAGGAAGCGCTGTCCATGAATGAAATAGAGTTCAGGTAATAATAATATTATAAGGGTAATACTAATAACAGGGTAATAATAGTGTATATTTTGGCTACGAAATGACAATAAAGATCTCATTCAGCGTTGACTGTGAGGAGATCTGTTAATTACATTAATAA
Organism: Hyalella azteca; assembly: GCF_000764305.2. NCBI lineage: Eukaryota > Metazoa > Arthropoda > Malacostraca > Amphipoda > Hyalellidae > Hyalella > Hyalella azteca. The sequence continues at coordinate 4,323 of NW_025932524.1, forward strand.
GCAATCATGCAATGAATAATATCAAGAATAATTATAGGCATTAGGGAAAAATAAAGTATTAAAACTTTCAGGAACGACTTTGGCGCCAAAATTTCATTATTTTATAAAATTATTTTATTATAAACAAAATTTATAAAAATTATTGCATCGGCTGTTCAATCTCAAGACATATTGACGGTAAAACTTCGGAAAACTCTTATGTTTCGCGCTAAGTTCTCAAAATGGCCGCAACTTATCACACACACTATAAGTACATGCTAACCTGCGGACCAAATTTTATGCGATTGAGTTATTGAATGCTTTTCTCGGTCAAAATTCCATAAAACAGTTTAGAAAATCAATCAGTTGTATATTTAATTTCCATTAATATAAATCTATTCAGAATTTATGTCAAAATATAGATAAAGCAATGTTCAATGTTGTGTTTTTTTTTGTCATCTTTTCAATGTTGTTTGGACAAATGAGTGTGTACCTGATGCGTGGAATGAAAGTCGTGTCACCTTGCTTCACAAGGGTGGCCGCAAGAGCAAAAAGGAACTTAAGAACTACAGACCGATTGCCCTTGCTGACACCAGCGGTAAGATTTTCTGTGCGGTTATGAATGAGCGGATGCAAAGATGTATTAGGAACGAAAGAGTGTTTGGTGAAGAGCAAAATTGTTTTAGATATGACAAAAGAGCAGAATATAATATATATGTTGTGGATAAACTGATCGAGAGAATGAAAAGAGATGGAAAGAAAGTGTACTTGGCTTCTCTAGACACAGAAAATGCGTATGACCGGGTGGATAGAGAGCTTCATGCAGTGCCAAACACTGGGAAAAATTGGAATGAGTGAAAAATGTGTGAGGCTTGTGAGAAGTATGTATGTGAATACTAGAGCAAAATATAGACTTGGAGATATAAAAATTGACTGGGTGAGGAGCAAGAGAGGCGTACGACAAGGCTGCATCCTGTCTCCCGCTTCTCTTCAACCGCTACACAGAAGAGATGGTCACGAGGGTGAGGAGAATGGATGTTGGTGTGCGTGTAGGCTGCGAAAGGTTAAGAATGCTTCTGTATGCTGATGATGCTGTGATTATGAGTGAAAATAGCGAGGAACTGCAAAGTATGCTGGACTGTGTGACTGAGTATGGGAGGGACTTCAATGTGCGATTCAGTGCGGAGAAGAGCCAAGTACTTGTAAATTATTTAACCTGTCCTTGCTCGACTACAGTTTTAATGTTCTAATCCAATTATTTAACCTGTCCTTGCTCGACTACAGTTTTAATGTTCTAATCCAATTAGTCAACCTGTCCTTGCTCGACTACAGTTTTAATTTACTAATTGAATTATTTAACCTGTCCTTGCTCGACTACAGTTTTAATGTTCTGATTCAATTATTTAACCTGTCCTTGCTCGAATACAGTTTTAATGTTCTAATCCAATTATTTAACATGTCCTTGCTCGACTACAGTTTTAATGTTCTAATTCAATTATTTAACCTGTCCTTGCTCGACTACAGTTTTAATGTTCTAATTCAATTATTTAACCTGTCCTAATTGCTCGACTACAGTTTTAATGTTCTCATTCAATTATTTAACCTGTCCTTGCTCGACTACAGTTTTGATGTTCTAATCCAATTATTTAACGTGTCCTGGTCAAGGCGTTCGTCTGTTCCGTCGAAGGAAGTTCCGAGCGACGATCGCGACGATCGCCGCAGCCGTGATAGCCCTGCTGGGGTGTGCTAGCGTTCTTCGACAAGCAGGTAAACTGGGACGCGAGTGCTGGTAAACTGGGACGCGAGTGCTGGTAAACTGGGACGCGAGTGCTGGTAAACTGGTACGCGAGTGCTGGTAAACTGGGACGCGAGTGCTGGTAAACTGGAACGCGAGTGCTGGAGAACTGGGACGCGAGTGCTGGTAAACTGGGAAGTGAGTGATGGTAAACTGGTACGCTTAATTAATAAAAATAGTTAATTATTATACCAGCAAAGGAAGGAGTTTAAACTGCTAAAGGATGAGAAAAAGTTTTGCAATTTAAGGAATAAAAATTGCTGTTTCAGCATTGCAGCGAATAGTCTACATAAAAAGTCTAATAGTCTACATAAAAACTGAGATACGGAGAGATAACTAGGAATGATGATACAAGTTAACTGGAGAACAGTTCAGAGCAATTTGTGTTCGTCCTAGCTGGTCAATACAGAGGGTAACCTGCTTACGCGTATGCAGGTGAAGGGGAGCGTGATCAGGTGTAATGGCTGCCAAGTTGAGACAAATATTAAATCAGTTTTATTTACTCAGCCTGTTGTATTAACCAAATTATAACCGAGTGTACCCGGCAGTTGGTCATAGCGCCCTGCACAGCCAGCCTTCGTCTGCAGTCGACGGAGGTAGTGGAAGGAAATGCCATCACTGAAAAAGTTCATAAAACGTGCGTTGCGAAATTCAGTGAAGACGGCACGGTGAAACTGCCTGAATAGTACATGTGAGTCCAAATTGTAGAATTATTAAGCCTATATTGTAGCTCGGAGGCTTGTGACACTAGAAAATAGATTGTATTATAAAACAAAGTTTGTACAAAGGCGAGGAGACATTGAAAACTGTAAGTGCTTTTTACAGAACGGAACATCAGCAATTGAAGATATTCGATAACAACTAAATATGAATTAAATTCATTTAACGTAGCTAAAAAAACGGTGATACTAAAGAAATCACGAGTGAATGCTGTTAGAGCCTTAAAAAATAAGGAAACAATCTTCCGAAATTTTACGATACTGACGAGTTATGGAGAAGAAATAACGTCTTAATTAATAAGCCAAAAACGTACTAACTTGTGACCGCACGTGCCACCAGAGACGTGGTGCCAGACATCGCGGCGTCCAACGTCTACTTGATGGAGACGTCGTCTGCAGCAGCCCTGCCCCCCGGGTGGCTCTGTGGGGTAGAGAGGTGATGATAGTGATGAAGGGTGGCTAGTGAATTATGCTGGTGATTAGGCATGGTTAATATTGATTAAGCATGGTTGATGGTGATGAAAAACGTGTGATGGTACTGTTCACTGTAATGGCAAGTGTTTACCTTAGGAACTCCCTCGCAAGCAGCACAGTGGTATTGAGATGGGAAACTGGTAATTCTGATGGCTTTGTTGAATACGTGCTACTCCACATAAAGAAACTGGACCTCTGCGTGGCCATAGTCTTTAGGCCGCCTGCTTGCCCTCCGGATAATTTTAACAAAACCAATCTGGTCAGAACGAGCACTACCACGAGGGCCTCGAGGACCGGCCTCGAAAGACAGTAACTGATGCACGTATTCGTAACAGAGCGCCAAAGCAAGCGGTGGTGACTTTGGCAATATGATTATTCATAGAAAGTTCCGAGACCAACATAATGACAAGTCGCGTACTGCGGACGCAGGCATGACGAACTCGTTGCCTACGCGAACAAGGTCGGAAGCTGATGCTGGCGCCGTGCAGTCGCGAGCCAAATAAAGTCGGTTTTTGCTGCATTGAGCTGGAGCCGGTTGGAGCGCATCCAGTCTGAAACGGCGTCCATGAAGACAGACATTCGATCCAGCAACGCTGCGGCGTCAGCCGGTGCACAGTAGCCATAAATTTGGGTGTCGTCGGCAAACATGTGCGGATTAAAACTATGCGAGTCAATTATATGCAATACGTAGGCAGCATATATCAGGAAGAGGATAGGGCCGAGAACTGATCCCTGTGGTACGCCGCAAGTGACCAACGATGGCGTAAAAGAAGATTTCCCGCTTCAAACGCATTGGAATCTATTGCTGAGATAGGACTTGAACCACAGCAGCACTGTGCCGCGCACGCCGAATGAAACGTCAAATCGACGCATTAAGGTGGCGTGGTGTCAAACGCGGCCGACAGGTCGAGTACAGCTAGTGCCGTAATGTCGCCCCGGTCTGCTGCTGGCAGATTGGTCGAAAGACCTTCAGCACAGCGGTTTCCGTCGAGTTGAGATGACGGTATGCAGATTGGAGGCAAGGCATGAGACCGGACTGCTGAAGATGGTTGTTTAACTGTCGGGCCATAACGCGTTCAAGGAGTTCAGACAAAATTACCAGGTTGGAGATGGGTCGATATCATGGGATCGGCAGTGTCAAGGTCATGTATTTTAATAGAGGCTTAAGGTAAGCTGATTTGAAGTTTACCGGAATAACACCGTCAGTGAGGCAGCGGTTGAAAAATTCGACCAGAAAAGGTGCTAGGGTTACAACATTCCCCTTAAGTAACGACGTCGGCAGCGGATCGCTGGCACACTGCTTGTTAGGCAGCGCGCGCACTGCAGCGATGGCGTCGTCAGCTGTGACACGAGTGAATTCCTGGAGTACGCGGTCGAATGGGCACGGCGCAAATGTTGCCAGAACAGCAGCTGCCGACGACGCTCGCACAGTATTGTTTTAAAAAACCGCATGGAAGTTTTGTTTTTAAAAACCGCATATTAGTAAGCATCGATTGGTTTCTCATACGCACTCAACCTTCCTGCGTGCATCCGCCCCAGGTTTCAGAAGCAGTCACAGGGTAACTCGTAGGTTCGGTTTGACTAGGCCAGGCCTACCCTCTGGGCATCATAAAGATGTAGCAAGTCGGAAAGTAGATTCTCATAAGTTTAATAGGGTAGCCAAGTAGACCCAAATAACTGGGCTGCATGTAACGTCTCCGACCAGGAGCAGGAGCGCAAATTTTGTTGCATGATTCAGCACGTATGTTAGTTAAGCAAAAAATTCAATAGTTTCTGTTTCAAAATGATTCATAATTCGATTGTTCAACTTTTATAAATATGTGAGGGACGATGGCACATTTTATGCCAATTAATGGTGCATATGGTTTATCTTTATTCCGGTTTGTAGATAATTTGTTGAACTTGATGTGCGAGGACTTGCGTCAAAAAATAAAAATTTCAGCTAATTATATAGTAACATGCGTCGGTAATTTATTTTCCTTTGTGCTAATCTCCACAATTTGCTAACGGCCGACATCAGCCAAGTTTATCTTATTCTATATTGTATAAAATGATTCGACGTTTGTTCAATAGCCGGGCATATTTTGGTAGGTAACTCGCCTGTGGTTAGAATACCGGACATTTCTGCGTCGACTGATTCCTTGTCTAATAATATTATGTTTAATTAACCGACGTGAAAATTATAAACAACAAAACTGGACACGATCTTACAACGAAAATTTCGTTAGGTAAGCATTACAAAAAATCTTCTTCACAAACACTATAATAATGTTACGGATGTTAAGACTAGATAGAAGCAATCATTAAACATTTGCTATCAAATTAAAAAAACTTTATAATTTGAAATTATAGACTAATCATAGTCCGGTTTAGGAGTATTGAATTTTGGTACAATTGGAAACCAAAAACAAAGAAAGCGTTGAAACTTTTATTGTGNCCGGCCGGCCACTGAAACGCCGGTAATACCGTTAACGGTAACTTTTTTAACAGTATATGTTACGGTTGTAGCTGTCCCAAGCTACGATGGATCATCGCCTCTGACTATCACGGGACGCCTGTCGGAGACCACCACTGCCGTGCTTCGAATGGACTATCATGATCCCTTCCCTGAAGAACGTAGCCTACAACACATCATGACTGTAACGTTATCAGCCACACGCCACCAGACAGATCACATCCATTGAATTAGATCAATGAGCCCACAGGAAATTAAGCCTGGCGTCTTATGGCCCAGCGTCGTCTGCCAACACGCGAAAAAATTTTACACCGCCCGGACGGAGCGCGCCGGAGCCGTCCATATCTGTCCCGTGTGTCGAATCAGCCTACGGTCGAACGGCCACGCGTCGTACGACGATAAATTTTGGAACAGAACTATGCTACCTGAAACCTAACCTCAGATGCTGTGAGCTAAAAGTTACGTAATTTAGCGAAGCTGTAGAAGTCGCTCGTCGAAGGACGATAGATTTTGGAACAGAACTATGCTTTCTGAAACCTAACCCCGGATGTTGAGCTAAAAGTGACGGTCTGGTGGTGCACGGCAGGATGCATGCAGTTCCACTGGTGACCTGGGCTGGTTGGTCGCAGTCCGTTGTCTGCAAGTTACAGTTCGAGCTAAAGTCTGGGCATGAAGTGATGATTCGATGCAACTTTCAGTGGTGCGTAACCATTACTCTTTGGGCTATTCGCTTCAGAATGTGGTGGCGTAAAGCTCCTAATATTTAAAGCAAGATGATCTCACGGGCTGGTTACCGACGGATGGCTTAATTTGCGGCTGATTGGTGGTCATCCGGAAATATGCTAGGAGTTCCTTTCAAGGCTGATTGGTGCAGAAATTTGAGGGTGCACGGCTGCGTACCCCCTTTCACGAATCCGCCCTCATTTAGGCTAGATTGATAAATTTGCGCATCTCAAATCATTCAAAAAACATTATTCATCATATTGCTTTGGACTGTGGTATCAAAAATTAATGTAAATAGAATAATGTTAACGATGTTAGCGATATAAACTTCATAAAAATAATATTTACTTCGTAGAATTATGTATGAACAAATAAAATTGGAATCGAATATTTATGCTTTCAGAGTGACACCATACTGGCCAACGGCATCCACCGCATGCGGCGCCAGCACCCCATGTTCCTCAGCGTCATGCGGCACATAGCGGCCAACTATAATGTGAGGGCATGTTGGGCCATGTTGCCTAGCGTCATGAGGCACATAGCAGCCAATTATAATGTGAGGGCATGTTGGGCCATGTTGTGGGGCCTCATACGGCACATAGCTGCCACCTGTAATGTGAGGGCATGTTGGGTCGTACCTGGCATATTTGAACATGTGTGTTTGTACGATGAGTCTATTGCTGGCCGAAGATTCGCCCTAGAACTTAACGCTGGTGAAGAGAAAGCCGTATTATCAGGGAAACGGTTGACTGTAGAGAAATACTAGTTCATCGCAGCTATCCTGCACCAATAATAATGAGCAGCTATCCTGCACCACAATAATAATAATGCACCTTGTATACTTCAATGAGGGAACCACGCAGATGTCGACAACAGAGACTTGGAATTATTATATTATTATTATAACATAAGATAATATAATAAGATTTCAAAATATTGAGTTTGTGACTTGATTCATGTAAAAGACTCATTTTTCACTTCCGATTGCAGAGCAAAGTATGGGCGTTCAACGGGCCGATAGCCCTGACAGCCGTAGCGCAACAACTTGGATGTGACCGAACTCCCGTCGGCTTAGATCGTCTGCTGAACGTCACGAACAACCGAACATCACAAACGATTCAACCTGGTAATGCAACCCAACTACAACAACTGTAGTTCTAATGAATGTCGTTTCGCTCGCCTGTCTGCCGCGTATAACCAATAATTGACCATCCTCTGCCGCGCCGTACATCGCGTCGTCATGTTTTACCTGCTCAGAATTCGACGCACTTTATTCCACTTATTTACTGTAGATGACCAACATCAACAACTGATGAATCTGCTACACTAGTGTTACTATTGCATCCTAAATTTATTCATAATATTTCACCAAAATGAGAGCAACCCTGGCCCGGAATGCATCGTAGGATGACGCTGAGACTGCATCCGTAGGAAGAGGGTTCCATTCTGGTGTGGTTTTGGTGAAAAATGCCATCTGACGGTATAGAGTCCGGCTGAAGCGGACGACATAATGTTGATGGTGAGTCTTCCTGGTAAACTAAATAGAGCTGATGACAGTGAGGAGGTGACTGGTATTAACGGTGGCTAGATTGTTGTGGATCTTGTAAAACATGGCAAGTCTAGCACGCCTCCGTCTGTCTGGCAACGTTGGCCATCTCAGGTCATGGAGCAGGTTGTCCACACTTGAAGTCCAGCGTAACTGACGCGAGACCCATTGCACTGCTCCACGATATATTTCTTCGAGGGTTGCAATATCTTCTACTAAATAAGGATCCCACGCACAACTGGCGTACTCCAGCATGAGGCGGACTAATGCTTTATAGGCGGCTGTTTTGCTGGGTTTCGGCTAATAAAGCCCAAGGTAAGGTTAGCCTTGTTATTCATGTTGGATGAGTGGGGCTTTCACTTCAGCTCCTTGGAAAGTGTTTCCCCGAGGTACTTAAGCTGGGTTGCTTCCATCAGCAGGTACCCACACTTCTGGCCCTATGTCGAGTCAAATGGACAGTGGAGTATTTTTCAAAGTGGAAAGATATCTTCCGTCGCTGTTAGCATGCTGCAAGGACGTTCACGTCCACTAATATGGAATCTTAAACATCGGCTGTTCCGATTGCCTTGAGGCATGCAGTGTCTCTGGCAAAAAGCCTGGCCCTGGAGGAGAGTCCGGCCGGAAGGTCGCTTATATACAATAGAAAGAGCGATGAACCTAATATGGAACCCATGGAAACCTAATACGGGTGGTCGGGTTTTCCTGTATTATTTAGTGAACACAGTCTCTTATTCCGATAAGGCCATAAAATTGAATGCTGAAAATTAACTATTTTGCTCTTTGCCGTTGTTGTATAATTGTACAAAGTTGTCATTTACTACAAAATATAATGTCTTTATGCAACACAATAAAAACGAGGTAGAAATTCTTTGGTGGCTACAGGGCGGCCGGCGATGGTCAGCTACTTGGCCGCTGATAACCCGCCTCTAACCTTATTAGTTATCGTCATGCAATGATTGTTTTATCAATTGTTAAGTTACACGTCTTTTCATTACGCTGTGTCCGCGAGTTTTGACTAGAACTGGTCAGCGAACATTTCAGGTTCACTTGAAACAGGCTACATGGGTGATATACGGCGCATGAAATGACGAAGAACTTGTTAAAGGCTGAAGTATGTGCGGGAAGATATCAGGGGTTATAATGAAGGCGCGACAGAACCTTCGATATTATTAATATATTGGCAAAAGTATCAGAGGAGCTTAATATTTAATAAAGCAGAGTCAACCTATAGTAGCCCCTAGACGGTCATTGCGCAATATCATTGAGCATCTAGGGGTGACATTGACGGTATACGCAATATATTTTGTGGTTTTCAGAATTTCGAAAATATATTGCGGCATAATAACTGTAAGATATTATGCCGTATAAAGGCTATATTACGCAATATTCTCACTCAGTGCTTCCTTAGTGGTAGTTCGACGTGGTTGTGTCAATCGCATGCTTTTATCATGGCGGGCAGAAGAAACTTCTTCTAGAATTTATTGAGCTTTATAGAGAGTCTCCAAGCTTCATGGGATGTTTACTTTAATGATTATAATAATCGTTAAAGAATGGGGAGCAGTACAAGATGCTGATTGAATAGTACTCGCATTTCAGTTACTATTAATGATTTTTGAAATAGAATTCTCCATTAATAAACCAGTACTTAGACCATTTTTCTCTTTCTACGAGCCCATATATTTTAATTTAGGCCACACAATAATGCCAAAACACGATTCAGTTTCATGACATAACAGTGATATCGGCGCTGAAGAATAGGCCTGATTTGGCCTGTTGTCGATTCTTGTACTTTTCGTTACTTGTTCCTGGGAGAGGTAAAAACATGTCCTCTGACCGGATTTTTCCCAAACTGACGATAGTTTTAAATAGCTACTTGATTTCCACCGGGTTCGATATGGTGCTAGGCATTTCAAGTCTGAACATATATCTCTCCATAGCTTTATCTAGTCTGTTTTGAACGCGTTTATATCGGAGCGTTAACAATGTAACCAGGGAAGCTGTTCCACATGTTGGTGACACAAGGCGAAAAGAAATGTTGTCGCGTGGATGAGTTGCAACTCAGTTTTTAGCGAATTTTCTCATTTATGGAAAAATACACTGTTGTGCTCGCCATGGATGTCCGACCGTCCGTCTGTCCTGTCCATCTGGCCGTGTGTCTGTCTGTCTGTCCGTCCGTGACTTCACGTTTTCGTCGACGAGAAAATGCGCTCTCTGTCACTCACTGCAGTGAGTACTGAGTTACATTTTTGGTTTATAGCAGTGGCCCCTGGTGTTGGTTCTTGCTGCAAATTCTGGTAATCCTTCTGGGACTTTGTATAAACCATGAGTATACTTGTATACTTCAATGAGGTCACCACGCAGATGTCGATAACAGAGACTTGGAAGCTTCATAATCTTTAATCTTTCTTCACAGGACTTGCTCATTAAGCCAGCAATTATTCTTGTTCATGGCGTTTCCAAACTCTAGGTTTGGGCGAACAACATCGACAAGCAACAGCTTTGTCGCTTCTGCATCCAAGAACTCCTAGAAGCGTCTGATCAGTCCCAGAAGTTTATTGGATTTATTAGCTTGCGTTTCAATACGCCTTGAAAATTTCAGCTCATGTCGACATTAACTCCCAAATCTTTTTCCACCGTAGACTTTTCAATCATTACTTTCTCACTGCAACCATGTCTTCTCATACTGTAATCATGCTGTTCAGTGTTCTTCCCGAGGTGAAGTATTTTACACTTGTCAGCATTAAAACGCATCTGCCACGTATCAGCCCAGTTAACTAAACTATCAAGATCATCTTACAATTTCACTTCATTTGCCGCATCCTCAACTATATTGTAAACTTTTGTGTCATCGGCATACATGGAGCACACGCCTGACAGAACGATTCCTTGTGGCACGCCACTGCGCACTGATGCCCAGTCTGATACGGTTCCGTTAATACCGACACGTTGTCGTCTACCCACTAGATGACTAGAAAATCTCTGATCCAATGGAGTACATTTCCCTTTATTCCCAAAGACTTCACTTTACGCAAGAGACGCTCATGCGAAACTAATGTCAAATGTTTGACTCAGACGCTCATGTCAAATGTTTTGGTAAAATCGAGGTACAATGCATCCACTCGCTCCCTTTCGTCCAGCATCCGAGTACAATCGTTAAACGTAGGCAAGAGGTTAGTGGTGCAGGATCTACCGGAAATGAAGCCATGTTGACAGTCTGATAGGAGATGTTAACAGTCAAGTGATCAATTATCCTATCCCCCTCAATAGATTCCATTACCTTACAAACAACATTTGTCAGACTGACGGCGATAGTTGCCGGGGCTAATTTTGTCACCTTTTTAAACAATGGTGTTACTGGAGCTTCTCTCTAATCGGTCGGCAAATTCCCTCCGTTCAAAGTCTTTTGAAAGAGTACTGTCAAAGAGCCAGCCAAGCTGTCTGGTCCACATGACTTGGTGGGATTTAAAGCGACCAGACGCTTGAGAACTGTTATGTATTTCAAAACCTGTTAACTTCGAGCCTACTGGGCGCTCCTCAATAGCTGGAATACTGTACAAGTCAGCATCTATGAACACACTGCTAAAGAACTGATTAAGAACGTTAGCCTTGCCCTCGCATCAGATGATATCTTTCGTTGGTATACTTTTAAATCAGCAATACTGTCGTTTCGCTTACAGTTCGAGCTAGCGAACAAAAAGAAGGCTGTCGGGTTCTTATTTGTATTTTAGCAATATTTTTTCAAAGGTTTTCACTGCCGTGCGACAGATTTGTTTACCTTGATTTCGAGCTCTTGCATAGAGGCTACAATCAGCAGCGCTGCGAGTTCGTAAATAACGCATATAGACTTCCATCTTTGTCTTTAGCTTAGCCATGACTTTTCGTTCCTTGTGACTTTTTTACTCCACCGAGCCAAATCTTAGGTACACACGCATCAACTGCAGACAAAACTGTGTCTTTGAGATATGACCATGAGTCAGCCACATTCATGTCCTTAATACAGGCCGAGATATTCGCCGCACTCAATGCTACATAATCGCCTTTGGCAAAGTTCGATCGCATCACGCTTCGGGGGCGTCTTTTCGGTATAACACTTAATACTGAAAAACAATGATTGGTGGTGACTTTTACCAAACGGAGCCTCATGATGAGACTCTCCACTGCTAAACACTAGATCTAGAATATTTGGGGTCTGTTTACCCCTAAAATGGGTTGACTTGCTGATGTTCTGGACTACGAATGAATCTCGCGCAGACTCCAAGAACAAGGATGCAAGGTGATTCCCATCTCTGGGAGAAGATTCATCTACACAGTCTATTTCTTGATGATTAAAGTCACCAACGATCAACGTATGCGACCTGCTGAAAGTCATGATCGGTAAAAGGCTGTTTAGTACATCATCATTATTAGAGAAACTGTTTGATGTTCGATACACAACACCTATGAGGAGGCTATCGTTGCCTTTTAGAGAAAGTTTGCACCACACTGATTCTCTAGCTAATTGTTGCTCTGCAGATAACTGAACTTGCTGGTTACATAATAGGTTCTGACCCACAGAGCAACACCTCTACTGCACTGCTCTTCGTTCAAGTTATGAAAGCAATCAAAACCTAGCAACTGAAATTCATAAGGTAGAATTTTTCCCCGTGATTTTTAGAGAGTGTTTCTTAATACAAATGAAGTCTAAACACTCGTTCGCGATCGCAGTTAACAGTTCAATTTTTTTAAACAGAATTCTAGTTAAAATTTTTTTATTATTTTTAAACTTTTAAAACTTTTTGTGCACTCTCACTTCGATGTATACGATTACTTCTTACACTATTTGCATCTTTAACTGACTGTAAGCGGCTGGTGTTGTCTTGACTTTTTAAGAATGGTTGGCCTGATTTTCCATGTTTTTCCGCCTGATTCTCTCTCGCCAGTTCTTGCGAAAAACCGCCCTCCCTAGAGGGTGGCATCTTTCTTCACGAAAACGGACTAGATACTCAGCGGGTTTTCCCAGCTTTCTCGCTGCCTTCAACACGCTCCAAACCTGAGCAGGATCCTTTACAGTCACCAACAGAGGTCTGCAGGTGTTGACAGCGCATCCTCTGAGTGCAGCCTCTTACACGATGTAATATCAAAAGGTGTGCTGAGTGCCTTGCTACAAAATTCTGCAATAAATGCAGTATCAGTCATCACTCGGTCCTTCGCAACAGGTGCAGTACTGACGTGAATACCAAACCACCCAAGGTTGGACTTCCTACACTCTGTCAAGTAATTCGCTGGAGCTTTCGCTAGCGACTTCGGATAAATCAAATCTCTGATTATTTTATTCGATTTATTCTGTATTTTTTAACTGAGCTTTCACTTCAGTCAGTTTATTGCATTACGAGCACTATTTTTTGCTCAACGAGCGCACCATGTCACTCAAAAAGTTTATTACATCAGTCAACGATTTCAACCCGTTACCTTGCTCTTCAACCGTTTATTTGCTTTTTCGAGTACCATGAGTTGGTTTTTCGCAGTCACTGCAAAACCAATAAGTTATTTAGTATTCTGGAGAAATGAGTAATGTTCAGAGCTCAACTTCGAACAGCTGATTCAAATGAAATCTTCGCAACGTTCACAGGTGACCGTCTGAAAAAATTCGCTCAGAGAGATCTCTTAGCAGTACTTGCAAACTTTCATCTCTAACTGAGCTGATATGGTTTTTTCATAGAGGAACTAGAGGCCGTAGAGGGCTTTTCGACTGCCTTTTCTATTTTTTGTCCAATAATAATAAAATACACGGAGTAGAGCGCTTGAACGGGTAAAAGGACGGAGAAAAACTAGAAACAGTGAGTAGAATTGAGTATAGTTAAACTTCCCTCTAAAATTTCTACTCTGGCAGAACAGCTGAGGTAACAGCTGTAGCTGGCGATGGAAAGACAATGGTGGGCTGGGGGAATCAAGGGCTCGAAGCTACAGGGGAGTAGAGAGGGGGAGGAGTAGGTAAAGGTAGAAATTTAGCTCAAGAAATTTAGGCCTAACCGAAAGCCAAGCGTGCAGTATTGTACCCTCTTTCGCAAGCTTACCCTCGTTTTTTTTTTCAGGAAAAAAAAACAGGGAAAGCACTTTTTATTCACTTACACTCTTTATTCGCATTCCTTTTCACTGACTTCACTGAAGTCCTGAAGTCTTTCTACTGAAAGGCTTCAGCACGAAACGCATAAATAGAGCTAGTCCGGCACAGTGCAAAGACCAGTTTTGAACCCGAGGTACACCCACTTCCACAATGGGACACAGCTCAGCCGCTCAACATGTTGACTCATTGAGTCTGGCAGAGACTGTTTGCGCAATATGGTTATACTTCTGGGAGCATGATTACACGATATAATGCTTAAGTAACCCGTCAATATGGCCCCTGGACGCTCAATAATATTGCGCAACCCAAAAATATTGCCCAATAAATCAATAATATTGAGCGTTAAGGGGGAAGCTTCATGTAAAAGAGTAGTGTTATGCATTTGTGTAAAACAGAAGTGCTGTATTGTTTATATTTCGAATGAATTGTGTTGGTCGTTTGTAATATTTGTTTATGAAGTTTGCTTATAATAAGTTTTTTGTTCATCGTTTAATTCGTACATTTTTTAAATCATCGGCTTAATGACTGGGGTAACAAAAAGTTTGGTTTATATATATTTTTAATATTCCTCTGTAATATGAGCACACTTCACTGAAGATTGCGACTGGGTGGCTCAAAATTCTACATGTCTCTGTCTTCTAACATGACCAGACCACACCGAGGATTGCAACTGTGATACTCTTAGGTCTCCATTCTTTGTCCTCTGAATCGAGCAGACCACACTGAGGAATGCAACTGAGCGACTCTAAAGTCTATAGTCATTGCCCGCTGTCTTGAGCAGACCACATTGAGGAATGCAGCTGAACGACTCTAAAGTCTACATTCTTTGTCCTCCGACTTGAGCAGATCACACTGAGGAATGCGACTGGGTGGCTCTAAAGTCATCCGTCTTCTTGCCGGTGCATTGGACACAGGCAAAAACTCTTTTTCAGAGCCCAAAAAAGAACGAAACTTTCCCGCCCCTGGAAGCCGTGAGTATTTAGAGATTGTTTTTTGAGCTATATTCCTGTGAACTATATTCATATGAGCTTTATTCGTCTCGCATATATTCTTATGAACTATATTAATGTGAGCAATACTCGTATAGCATAGCATACCATCTTCTGCGTTGAAGAAATAAATCAAGCCGATTCTTGTACTTATCGTGGTCCATAGATCCGAAAATTGGCCTTTTGACCAGATCTTTCCAACTGAAGTTGATTTTAAATCATCATTGGACGTTTACTAGTTCCGTAGAATGCTAGGCATTTCGAGACTGAACATATACTTTTGCATAGCATTGTCTAGTTTATTCTTGAAGGCGTTCATACTGGGAGCGTCAACAATATCATCAGAGATCGAGGCTGTACCCCATGTTGGTGTCTGGAAGCGAGAAAAAAAGTTTTCGCGTAGATGAGTTTTACCACAGTTTTTAGCCTTTAATCGTGACTCCTGGTGTTGGTTCTTATTCCAAATTCTAGTAATCCTTCTGAGACTTGTACAGACCATAAGTATACTTGTATACTTCAAAAATGCCACCACGCAATCGCTGATAACTGAGACTTGAATGCTTCATAATCTTTAACATTTATCCATAAGACTTGCCCTTTAAGGCGGGAATTATTCTTGTTGCACAATTTTAAACACTCTCGACCAAATTTTTTACTTTTTCAAGTATCGGTGACCAGACGGCGTTTCCAAACTCTAGGTTCGGGCGCACAACAGCGACAAACATCAGCTTCATCGTTTTCACAGCTAATAGCTGTCTCTTATACACATCTAGATGTGTATAAGAGACAGGAACTGGTCAGCGAACATTTCAGGTTCACTTGAAACAGGCTACATGGGTGATATACGGCGCATGAAATGACGAAGAACTTGTTAAAGGCTGAAGTATGTGCGGGAAGATATCAGGGGTTATAATGAAGGCGCGACAGAACCTTCGATATTATTAATATATTGGCAAAAGTATCAGAGGAGCTTAATATTTAATAAAGCAGAGTCAACCTATAGTAGCCCCTAGACGGTCATTGCGCAATATCATTGAGCATCTAGGGGTGACATTGACGGTATACGCAATATATTTTGTGGTTTTCAGAATTTCGAAAATATATTGCGCAACTGTAAGATATTATGCCGTCTAAAGGCTATATTGCGCAATATTCTCACTCAGTGCTTCCTTAGTGGTAGTTCGACGTGGTTGTGTCAATCGCATACCTTTATAATGGCGGGCAGAAGAAACTTCTTCTAGAATTTATTGAGCTTTATAGAGAGTCTCCAAGCTTCATGGGATGTTTACTTTAATGATTATAATAATCGTTAAAGAAAGGGGAGCAGTACAAGATGCTGATTGAATAGTACTCGTATTTCNATTATTATGAACTGTATATTAGTGTGAGGCATATTCATGTGAGTTATGTTCGCCCTGACGGAGCTGAACTCATTTCGCGACAAGTGATCGTATATTATGTATATAGGTGATCGTACAAGTGATCGTATTCAAGACAGGTGACCACTCCGCGCGTTGGAGGCATGACAAATGAACATATCTATGCCTGGTCGCCACCACCTGAATAAATCTCATGATATTTATTATAGCGATTTCAGCGTTTATTAGGCCATATGCCTGTCGCCAATTCTTAACATCGCAGAACATCCACAGCTTGTTGCGGTCTCGAACTCGCAACTCACTGCTACAATTCTGCTGTGCTTAACCGCCCGGCCTCCTCGCCGATTCTGGCCAGAAACTGGCGCACAGAGCTGGGATCGAACCCGCGCCTCTCTGCGTCAATCTTGGTACTCTGAACTGTAACCATTGGGCTACCCTGCCCAGTGGTTAAAGTTCAGAGTACCAAGAGTTATATACACTAAGATAATTAACAGATTAATGAACGTCATGCTCAGGAACCGATACCCAGGATTGGAGAGTTTATGTCCGCATTGATCATTATTGTGAGAAGCTATTCTATGGAGCACGAATCATGAATTGTTCAATGTTTTTCCTTGCAGCTGTACCCGGGGAGCCTGGGCGTCCATTACACTAACCACATAACTAAAAACTTGAAAGTTCCGCCTGGCAGCATCATGCAAGTTATCGCCTCAGGATCCTGTCCAGTCATCTTCGAGAAGCATCCGCTGCTCTGATGAACAGTTATTTCTAAGNGGCACGCGTTCAAACTCTCAAGTGGCTTTTGCACCAATTATATCCTTCCATGACCCAAAAAGCATATCATAGCCAAGACAGACATAGTAATTGTGGAAGAATATTTTTGAGCCGCTGTTGAATGATTAATCATATACCAATACAATTATTAACAATGCAATAATTAAATGAACGTAGTCTTGATGACTGTGAGCGACGGACGAGTCACATACGTTCAGTTTCTGCGAGTTCTTTCTGCTTTAAAAATAAGGTAAAAAATCAAATACAAAGAACCTTAGGTATTCAGACCTAATTCCTATGAACCTTGGGCATTGCATGATTTACTAAACGAATTAGGTTTAAAATTTGAGGTTTCATATTAAGCACTTAACGCGTTAAGTTCATCATGTAATTTCAAAAGACAATTTCCTAGCTCATGAGTTTAATTTTCATCCGAAATCGATTTGAACTCATCATCCTTCCAAATCATGTAAATGTCACTTTCAACGAATTATTAGGAACTTATGTCATGGGTATTAATAAGAATATATTTTTGTTATGTGATTGCAGACCAAAACGTGGAAGAGAAACGTAAATAATGATGTTTGGAATTATATATTCATCTCCGTTATCCACGGCTGGAAATCTTCGACTTCAAGAAGTACACATCGGATGTCCAGTGGAAAGAGGGTGGTAAAGGAGATGGAGATTGAGATTTGATTTTAGAAGTTACAAATGGCCGTTCCTCTTCCCTAATAAGTTAATGTAAATGAGTATTATGTACGTTGTGGTACAGAAGCTGAAGATTCAGTATGTTTATTAATGGATAAAAGAATGATGGCGCCGACCAACACCAGAGGTGTTGGAAGGTTGTTAGAACCAAGACATGCAGGACATGGACAAAATGGAATAACATCAATATCAAAAGAATAATTGAAAGACAACTGGTAATTCAGTTATTATGTTGGCAATAATAAATTCCAATCATCTGAATTTAGTTTTGAATGTTGACTTGGCAGCTAACCCTTAGTAGTTGTTTACACCACGTTGTAAGACAGACGATAGAGCTAGGGCAAGACTGGCTAATGGTTACCCGCTGGGCTGCTCTGAACAGACTTCGCAATATTTGATGGTATGATTCAAACATTAAAGCAATTGCGTCGTGTACTGAATTTTTATTATTCAGAAATTATATGAGTGTTATACGTGCTCGAGAATTGACAAGATTTCCTGACTGAGTATGTGTATAATTGTTTAATAGTGAAATTGCCTACCAAAATAGATAGGCGAGTTTGAGATAATTAAGTTACATATAGCTACATAGATTGATGATCAGCGGCTTTGGAGATTTAGCAAAATTAATTACGACATTCACAAGAAAAGACAGCGTCGTAAAAGACAGCGCTTCTCTGTCGACGCCGGAAAAGACAAATTCGAGACACTACAGTCCCAATAACCGTCCTAGTCTCCAAGATCATCTGTTGAGGCATCGCCTCTGTAGACGCTGTCGGTGATGTAGCCTTCCGCCACCGACCTGATCGAGTTGTGTGGCAGGCCAAGGTCCCTGTGCAAAAATGGAAATAAACCCATAGATAAAAATTGAATTTGGCGCACGACGTTTGAGGATATGTTATCGTGGCATAGCGCATAGTAGTGCATTCAGCTAAGCTACACAAACGCCCTGAAACAAAGAAGAAGTTGAGCAGCTTTGACTGCGTCGATGAAAGCCGTCGAATGAGGTCTGTAAAAGGTGGAAAATGGAACGAAACGGTAATGACGAATTTTATAGGAAGAGTTTGATGAAGCAGTTGGTGGCATAGTTTCCACTTTTGCTGAGGAGGTGAAAAAATCTGTAGATCAGCGTAGAGTGTAGGTGAGAGACCTAATAAGGTCTCGTTGAAGTTTCAAAATCCTACTCTCGCAATAAGTTTTTGTTGGAATATTCTTGGTTTCAATGGTTTCGATGGTTTTACTCTTGGTTTCGATGGTCGGGCACCGGCTTTGGTTTCGATGTCACTACGGTGCCCGGCTGTCAGTCAGTGTTAGAGTTGCTTCTGCTGAGGTGATGTCAAGTAGACTTGCTGAAAATGAGTTCATCGGCTGAAGATTCATCAGAATCGTCTTTACAGCCATCATCAGGTACGTTTAATCAGTTATAAAAATGTTAAATGTGGACCGTACAACAGCGAGCCAAGCTGTAATTTTCCTCTTAATGTGAGAGTTGTCTACTCATTTTAGCATTATTTTAGCTCAATAATTTTAGTCGCCTAATAGCGATGCATTTGAAGTATGTTATGCATGAAAAGCATCAAAGTCCGTAGTACTCTAAGTTTACCACTTCTTTATTTACCTTCCTGATTCGTGAGGTAATGTTGATCAATTTTATATTAATTAATATGGATGAGAGTTGCCGGCCACATTTATCAGTGGAACGATTAATTGTGGATCGTCGCGTGCGAAAGAACGGGTATAGCAATGAAAGAGCAGTGAAAGAGAAATGTCTTTCTTCGAAATTCGTTATCCGATTTTTATTTTTCATATGGACGAATTTCAAATAAATTCTCAAAAGATTTCTCAAACGCATAATTTCTAGAGTAACAATAAACACGTTAGAAATTCTAACGAATGTAATTTTGAGCTTATGTTGACTTTAATGTTGAATTTCTGAACGGTAAGCATAGTCACGGAGTTATTCGTCTTAAACGCATATCTAGTAATCAAATGTGAAATTTCAAGACTTATTTAAACTAAGTGAATTGGTGCTAAATTGGTGCATTATGTGCAGCGGTGTTATAAAACGGGGACGAGCACTGTCCAGCATTGAGCGATTTATTAGGGCTTATACAGGGAAGAAATTAGGGCTAATGATTCTTTGCTTAGTGTAGCGTGTAATGTCTTTCTGACAATTATCGATGTTATTGTATGATTGTTAATAAAAAAACATTTACAAATAAAGTGATCGACATTGAAAGAGGAATTTCCTATCTGTAAATGTCAGTAAAAGACACAATAGCAAAGCCTATTCAAATACAAGAGTAACTCGAAGTTTTAATCGAGACTATATATTCTCCGAATCAACAATGAAAATGTATTTGCTAACATATAGATTAGATTAACATTTTCCAATAAAGTTTCAGTTGCTGCTTGAAATACAGCGTTTTTGGACCAGGAATTGAATTCACCAATTTCGCCTCAGCGATCGGAAGAAAGTGAGGCGTCAGACGCACCGCTGTCGGGTAGTACCTTGGACTGTTTTTAATGTTATTATTAAGCATAAATTTTGCGGTTGACTCATTTCCCTAGTAAATATAATACTGGTAGATTCATAATTATAATTACTTTAATACTGGCACACAATACAACTGATAGCGGCCATATTTTCACAGCATATTAAAAGCAACCATGGTGAACTAAAAGCCTCATAAATCTCTATTATAAGACTTGTTAATGACTCGGTATTTATCGCTAAATAAAAAAGTCGAATCATATAAATGCACGACTCAAATATTGTTCCATCAGGCGCATCAGGATATGAATCAAAAATTTAAAACTCTGTTAATTAGCTTAATTTGAAATTCCATAAGCAATAACATTTGGGGTATAAAAGAAAACTTATTAAAACTTATATCTCTATAAATATTGTATCGGCATTTCATGAACGTCGGATTTAAATTGAGAACATCGCATTCTCCAGGCCATCTCTAAAACACAATTATTCTTAGAAGAATGATTTTTTCTATTCTTCAGCTTAGATTAGTTTCAAATGAACTGATACTGATTTGTATGATCTTTTGTTAACTATTGCAAATTGTTATTTCTTTGCTATAATATTACCTGAATGCACATAAATGGCGGTGAATTCGCCATCGTAGTTGAGGGTAATATTTGCATGTTGAAGACTCCACTTAATGAATATCGCAGACCAAATATCTTTTGTAGTTTACAAATTGAAATAAACTTTACTTTGATTCCGCAGATTCTGGCAAAATTGAAGTAAAAGAGAAAGATGCTTCACAGGCCAATTTACAAGACCCCTCACTGCTTACCGCAGGTTCGTTTGTTAATAGTAAATTAGATTATGAGCGGCTGAGTAGCAATCAAGTATCTGAAGTGAGAAGATGAAATGGGCTGCATCCAAATGTCCTATGTACGTTCATATTTCTTTGGTATAATTGACATATGGTGAAAAATTATTTAGTAGCCATTACTCAGCGATACATGCGCAAATGGGTGACGAACGAATTCTTCTTCCGTTCATTATATCAGGATAAAAAATTGATGTCACTTATTTGCTTAAATCGCAAGTTAACCAAAAATTTAAAAGCAAGGATTAAACCACAAATGTTCATATCTTTATGGAAAACGTTT
>NW_025932525.1:0-17274 GCF_000764305.2 Hyalella azteca
TGTGATGTGAGGTAATAGTTGTTGTGATGTGAGGTAATAGTTGTTGTGATGTGAAGTAATAGTTGCTTTGATATGATATAAACTAATTGATGAGGTGGATAGAAGACAATAATTTATAAAACATCGTATACGTAAATTCGTCCATAAGATGATTTGTTAAGAATTATTAGGCTAACAATTTTAAGTGGTTATTGTCAGACTGTCATGGCAGGGCAGCGAAAGCAACATCACGAGACCAGATCCTGCCAAAGCTGGACGAACAACAACCAAACGCGATATTTTTCTCCGTTCGCTAAGCAGGACTCATCGTGGCGAGCGAAGTTGGGAAGACTTTATAACCTCTGTGCACATTGTGAAGTTTTGTCATAACGCCTGATGTGATCTTTTTATGAAGTTGCCTTGAGGAGCTAAGCCTCGAGAAAAACTTCAACAGAAGCTACGATATACCGAACCTTGAAACGATATCAGACTTTTGATAAACATTACAGATCCAAAGTTTCCTTTACAGATCCAAATTTATTTCCTTTTGACAGTTTTTAATGACACTTTGAGTTGTAATTTCCTGCTATTTCAATCTTATCGCGACTGATGCGACCGGAAAGCTTCAGCTTTATGACTTCTGCAAGCGAATGGAATCGTATAAATTTAAGAGGTCGTTCCTAGAATTTCCGGACCATTGCGTACACGATAAACTCAAGGCTCTAATGCTCATTTAACGTTCATGTAAAGAGTTTTAGTATGCTTAGTACACGTCTAAGCTAGTTGCCTCTACTATTGTTTGTTAATCTGATCAAACAAGTCCTTTTAAAATGCTTGTGTTGTTCTGAAAGTGAATAATAAATGTTTATCCAAACATATTTTTGCACGTTATAGTGATATCATTACATGCATTTTATAGTCACTTAAGAAGCTTTATTTGCTGCTTATAGCTTCATATTCCCAAAACTACTGAAAGGATAAAGCAAAATGTACGGCAAACGAAAATGTCATTCACTTTTAAGGTCATGGACAATTATTATCGCTCAGGAGTGCTGCATCTCCGCAAGCAATAAATAACATGTCACCGTGAGATGTTATTTATTACTTAAGGAGATGCAGCATTTCCTCGCACATGGGCTTCTCCGCGCGCCGTGGTGGCGACAGAAATCTCGGAGCTTTTTAATGACTCAATCGAAGTATCGTATAGCTAGCGGTAGAACGTTTGAACATTACTGCTCATGTGAAAATGCTACCTTTTAAATAGATTACATTCAAAAGTGCGAGATATATTGTTATGTACTTGCTATTCTACTATCACTTAAATTCATAGCTCGAGTCATAGCGAGCTATGTCGAGTCAAGACATATCGAGTCATAGCTTAATATTGCCTTGCGATTTTAGAATCCCGCTATCCCAAAACTAACTTAACAATAAAAAATAATAAATGAAACTGATGAATAATTATTAAATAATAATAAATAAATTAAACTAATAATACTTAATAAAAAATTAAAGTAATGTGATTCTCTAAAAAATTACCTATTCACACTATTATCTTGCATATAACAAAGAACACCCGCTTCATTTCCTTTGCTAGCTAATGCGATAAAATTCCTTATTGTCTGTTAAATTAAATTTATTTATACAATTAAACAAAATTCAGTTAATTTCAAAAACCTTTCCTTTCTCTTTTACATAGTCTTTCTATTCAGCCAATAAGAATAAATTTTCAGGTTTAGGTAAGATCCATAATGAATATCGTGTATACGCGCTTCTAACACACGCACAAACTTTGCCGAAAATGTAATATATTGCATTTTTTCTTGAACACGCCCCTGCAATTACGACAAATTGGATACTGGAATCTTGTGTATATCGAGGGTCGTTACTGATTCATTTTGAGTCTCAAATTATCAGATAAAATTTGCAATGAAAATTCTAACGGCATGCGAGCCATGCCAGGAATTCAGCCGCTGCAAATGCACGCTAATGCGTCAAACCCAAAAAAGATTGAATTCCGAGTAAAAAAAGTCTCATCCAATCAACGAACTTGGAAACCGTAAGATTAATATATACATAGATTATATTACGAAAGAGATTACTTAAGTTTTGCAAACTTTCGGAATATTGTTTTGAACTTGAATGGCTACAAACATAAGTTCACTGAATCGCCCCCGGCCGAGCTGTGTATGGTAATTTTTCATGAGAAGCTGTTGGTAGGGGCAATGTGTACGTTGGAAGTTTCTGAAAACCGAAAATATTGTTCCCATGGGCTGAGTGTTCTGCCAAGCAGTGAATATTGTTTTTAAGTGCTGACGCGTTAAAAAACAAGCTATAAATATCCTACACAGGTGGTGCAGGGTTCGGAAAAGCAATAGATATTTTTTCTTCTTGAGAATTCTTCCAAGCAATAAATATTGTTACCAAGTGTTGACGAGTTCTGACAAACAATAAATATGATTCTGAAGTGCTGCAGAGTTCAGTAAAGCAATAAATATTGTTCCCACGGGACCTGCAGCACACAATGCTCGGGCCTAACTGCTGTATTCACCAAAATTCATTGCCTGTCGATCTCAATCTTCGTATTTGCCGTGCGCTACCTGAACCAATTGAAACGGTGGGCCGGGGACTGCGCGAACAATATTACCAACTATTTCTTATGAGTGCGCTATTGCCTGGGACGGTAATTCAAACCCTTATCAGTTGAGTGATCAATTTCATCAAATTATTCGAATAAAAACATCATTCGGTCAGCAACAAAAATTTTTCAGACAAAAAATTGTTAACCGTTATTTTGCTAGTAATATTAATCATTATTATTATTGTATTACTTGTGTTCAGTAAATTTTCACTCGCCTCAACATTTATGGATCATTTAAACTTATGAAACATGTATACCGATCAACATGCAATTCGTGTACCACAGATGTATTTTCTGGAGTACCGAAGTAATCATCGTTAGCCCGCGATCAGCAGATGTCGGAAAATCGGATAATCCATTAATTAGTTGGATTAATTAGTCACGGAAATGTATCGTGCACGCTTTCTTCAGTTTCACTGCAGAATATCCCACACATAATATCAGAATATCACCGAAGCAGTCGGCGTAGGATACAGGAATGCCATGTATCCTGATCCCTCCTGACCGGCGAGCATAAATTTATATGTTATTTATGACGAATTGTTCAGGCGTTATTTATGCGATGGCAATATTCGCAAAACCTGTTGTATTTTCGCCACACATCGTCAAACAAAGATGACATATAATTATTGGTTATTTTTTATTTTCTTTATTTTCACTTGATATTTATTTATATTTATCATTGATTTCGGCACAAATGACTTGAATTGAAAGTTTCGACGACCTTGCGTTTTCACAGAGCCAGTAAGTTTAAATGCTTCCCCGCGGGTTCAGTGCGTTCGAGGTCTGTTTAATTACATGTATCACTCTGTATGAATATAAGAAAGATATATTTTGCCCTGACAATCTCGCCAGCAATCCAAATTAAGGTGTTGAAGGACAAACACATTCTACATTAATAGATTTTCAATATTTATTCATCATTTCATCCATTTATTTTTCATTTTATCAATTAAAAGCCAGCCTGATATTAAAATATGATGTTATTTCATCAGAAAGATTCTTCGCAGAGACGGAGCCAACAATGTGTAATAAAGAAGGAATATTGTTGACGTCCGTGCAAATTCTTTTGTCATCCATGACGCCCCATCAGCTCAGTGAGCTCCATCACGATAAAAAAAAAGGCTCACGCTGGAAGGCCATCAAAAATTGCCACCGCATTCAAGGATCACAGTATAAGTCGACGAGGAAATCCGCACAATTTATTGCTTTCCAAGTTTCACAAAAAACAAATATTTTCCCTGTCTGCAAAATGCCAATTGATCAGTTCGAGTTTCGGTGTATTATGCCGCTGCAATAAAGTTTATTTGCAGCAGGAGAAAAATGGACTCAAAACTGAACATTTTCATTGACGTACCGATATTTTGTTGGCTGTTGCACGAAAACTTGTGACGTCTGTTTCCTGTTTAACCGACGGCTCCTGCTTCAAGGCTTCACTTCGACGCAACCAAGTGATGGAAGTGCAAGTATTTCATAAATCACGCAATATCGTCCTACATGCGACATGGATCACAGGGATGAGGGTTTTATATCTCCGATATTATGTCAATAGGAATATATCGTTACATATATATTCTCCTTCGTACAGCTTATTGATCTATTCTCAACATTGTGATCAGAAATGCTGACGTTTGGACCATTTTGGTCGATAAGGTAACAGAGTTTTTGTTCTTTCAATCTCAAAAATTGATGTCAATACTGAATTTTTGTGATAATAATGGGAAATGCTGAATTTTTGTGATAGTAATGTGAATATTATTTAACAGAGGCGCTCATGCTGAGGTTTTGAACTAAATGCAATGATGCCCCGATTATTTCTTGATGATGTCATTAACCTCTATATAAAGATCAATTTTATTTTGAGGACCGAATTCTTTCTGGTCTTTACTCTCTTGCAAGAGTTGATGATTGCTTAATTGGAACATGACGTGCGCTCGCATCAGACTATCAAAATGAAAAGGACAATTAATGCAATTATATTTTGTGACTCGCAATTCATTTTGCCAGCTGAAATTCCCGTTAAGGGATGCGTGCAATCTAAATGAACGAATCAATGTTCTTCGTGAATATTTCGTTACCAACCGTCGCAGTTCCCGAAGCCTTTGTAAATTCAAACATCAAAAGCTTTTCATGTTATGCTGGTAATTGAACGCTATATTCAAAGTTATATTGATACATAAATTTATCGTTAAATGGTTCAATGAGGCAGTTAATTCATACAAACCACGAAATTAAACAAAAAATATCCGCCTTTAGGAATGAAACAGGGAGAATTTTGACGCCGAGTTGAAATTTTACAGGAAGGGAATTTTTAATTAATAAAACACATTACCATTCTTAAATTAATTATCCGAAAAAATCTTTATGATAAAAATTGCAGCGAGAATTTGTTTATGAAAATCAAACAGGAAAAATCTTTTAATGAGCGAGAACCTGACACCAGACTTGTTACACGAAAAATATCTTGCAATTGCCTGAAATTATCATTCAGTCAGAATCTTTCAGCCGGAAATTGCGCAAATCAGTTTATTATATGAATCTAACATCAAGAGTCTTACGTACTCCATGAATCCTGGAGAAACAGTTTCCTAGCAATGATGATACGGAGCTTATTTTCCCAGCGACGTCAACACGAAGATTCTCTCAGCCGCTCGATGTTTAGCTTGGATTCGTGTAGACATGGGCTCATACTTTCAAAAAAAGTTAAGAGATTGTAAGTTCATCAGCCAATCATTGACGACCTTTCAAGCAATATCCACCAATCATAGACAAAAAAATAGAGCGAAAGTACTTACGTTCACTTAGCCAGTTTTGAAAATATGGCCCCCTGAATACTTAATTCTTCGCTCAGTGGTCAGTTGCACCAACTTGCGACCGCTGTACGGGAGCCGCTGTTCATAAAGCCGCCTAGTTTATTAAGAGACTCTCAGACCGCATTGTCCTGGTTGGCAAGCCTCCATCCATTAATTCTTCGTTATTGCACAATCATACGTGTTATTCTGGCTTTTAAAACAACCCGAAAGCTGCAGTTGTGTTGGTCACTTGACAATGCAAGGTTAGATCGGCTTAGTGGTGGAGCGTATATATATAACACGGCATAAGTTATCGTAATTATGTAGATATTTACTTACTTCTGTTATATATTGGTGTGTTAATTCTGGTCAAGAAGCTTTTACAATGAGTAAAGGGGAGATACATTGGGTCGTAAAAATTTGTGACTGGAGAACGCAACGGATTCTGAAATATCCCTAAAATAATTAAGTCTATGTAAATTTTGCACTTAAACTCCGCATTTGCTGCAGAGAGCGACAGTTTTTAGCTATTATGAAGCCTGTTGAACCGCCTGCACTGTGCATCCAGTGGTCGATGTGGGTTCAATGGGAACTGCATGTCGCGCCTCGGCGTAGTAGAGAACCTGCTGGTTAATATCAGCTATGCATATCAGCAGCTTATCAGCGGCATACCAGCACTGATTAAAGCCTGCTTACGTTCCAAAGGAATGAAGAAATTCTGCGCGGCAGAATTTGTAATTTCAGGAGTAACGCAGTGCGGGCAGCGTTGTATAGCCCGCGCTCCCCGGCCCTTATTCGTGTGGCCCGAACATCACACATCACCTGCCGGAGACCGGAGGTCACATCACCGAAAGCCACGTTACCGGAGGCCACATCACCGGAGGCCACATCACCGGAGGCCACATCACCGGAGGCTACATCACCGAAGGCCACATCACCGGAGGCCACATCACCGGAGGCAACATCACCGGAGGCCACATCACCGGAGGCCACGTCACCCTAGGCCACATCACCGGAGGCCACATCATCGGAGGACACCATTTCGTCCATCGTCTCCGCTTATAGGGGGCAAGGCGAGCAAGTAATATTATTAAAATTTCACAATAAATTGAGGATTTGGGGAGTAAAAGTAAAGCAGGATTAGGAAAGGTAAGCCTCAACTAAAGTCTCAATCTTGTAGTGACGAAATTGATACTTGAGTGGCATAAAGTATCAATACAATTTTTTACCAAATAATACTCATCCAGATGCGAATATTGTCCATTTTCTTTATTCTAAATTAGGGTAAATTATTAGGCTCGGTATTCCTGAGTTTATTTCGAGAAAAATGCCAGTTCGATACCAGGAATATCGAAAATTGTTTCGTTGGTGAAAAAAAGTCTCGTTATATATGCGTTGAATCCTTTCGCGTGAAACTAACGTGATAACCGTAAAATAATTTAATGGACAATAAAGTATGGTGTTCATTCATAATAAGATTGTAAAGCACCGGTTTACAAAAATTTAAGACATTTTAAGGCCTTTATTTAAAATCTGCCTTTGATGATCTTGAAAACATCATCTCGGCTGAATTTTTGAAAAATATTTTATTGTCTCTGCAGCGACAAGTCTTGACAGCGGCGAAGAGCCTAATTATGATCGGCGATCTTCCTAACGTAATTAATGTGATTTCTAAAAATCTTAATTAGCGCGAGCAACCAAATATAAAAATCGATATCAACAAAATTGAATTATTTATTACGAAGATTATTATCAAAAACTAAAGTATTAATACTTAATCATAATTTTAAAGGTTTAACCTTGACTTTAAATGTTTCTAACTTCTGAGTATGGGAGCCAGAACTCAATGCGCACGGATTAAGTTTTACAAAAAAAAATCAAAATATCTTTAACAAATTAGACTGCGTCACTAAAGTATGTTGTTAATATAAAACACCGGTCTGGTTATAAAATAAAATTCATTCAAAATTTGAATAAATATGTTGATCTGGCTGATATTTAACTAGTTTAATTAATAGTGCTCCTGCAATTGCACAAATAGTTGTTTTATAAAGGAATGGATTTTCGAGATTTCGAAGATTTTATGCTTCAACATTTCCATGCTGTTTAATCAACAATATTTTTAAAAGTAATAAACAAATGAAAAGATTGATCAGATTATACATGATTCAGATCAGTGTGAAAAATTTGTGATATTTTCGTCATCGTAATTTCTCAAAGGGATATCAGACATTTTTCTCCATCTGTTTTTTGTGTGGTGATCCCGAATTATATGTTACTAAACAAAACAAGTTTTTTCTGCGCCGCTAAAAAAAAGAAAAATTTCAAATTGCGCACTCCAACAGATTAAAATTATCAATTGCTTTTAGCAATGCAAATGCTCCGTCAGAAAATTAATCTTTAAACATTATTTCTGAAGCGATTTCCAAGGACTGGTGGTAATTAAAATTTTCATAAGTAAATTGTTCAATTAAAGATGTTATTACCGATCTACTTACTCTGCAGTGCCAATAAACTGTGTATAGTTGCATTTTTCAAACGATTTTCCAAATTTTCGAATTTATTGATCGTTGAGGCAGGAACTTCACCCGAACTTTTCTCATCTAATGGGCTCACTAATTCCTCATTAAAAACTTTTATTACAAACTAAATAACTTTACCTAAACTAGAAAACCAAATGAGCTCATATGAGCGAAAGCGTGGACACGTTTATTGCTGCTCAGCGTACGCTATGGATAAGTTCACATATAATTCAAAAAGTGCTTAAATTACAAACTGAACTTGTTATAAAGGTATATTTGTGTGATAAAAGCTTTAGCAGCATCAGTCTAATTTTTTGATTATTTACATTTGCTTTAAGTGTATAAAAAAGTACATATTTTAAGAAATTTATGAGCGGCCAATTTATGTTATATACACATTTTATGTGTGATAGATTCAAAATAGTGGCTAAGCATTCACCGTCATCATGTCTTCATGTCTGTGTTTAAATTATAAGCTCCTCTGTGTCTTTTATCTCCTAAATTCGACGCTGCAACCAAATTAGTTTTGCTAACTCGTCACCAAGACGAACCCACTACAGCATTAGCCATATTACTTCTCTAGCCATATTACTCTTCTGGCCATATTATTTTTCTAGCCATATTACTCCTCTAGCCATATTACTCTTAGTGATGTGAGGTAATAGTTGTTGTGATGTGAGGTAATAGTTGCTTTGATATGATATAAACTAATTGATGAGGTGGATAGACGACCATAATTTATGAAACATCGTACACGTAAATTCGTCCATAAGATGATTGGTTAAGAATTATTAGGCTAACAAGTTCAGGTGGTTATGGTCAGACTGTCATGGCAGGGCAGCGAAAGCAACATCACGAGACCAGATCCTGCCAAAGCTGGAAGAACAACAACCAAACGCGATATTTTTCTCCGTTCGCTAAGCAGGACTCATCGTGGCGAGCGAAGTTGGGAAGATTTTGTAGCCTCTGTGCACATTGTGAAGTTTTGTCATTACGCCTGATGTGATCTTTTTAAGAAGTTGCCTTGAGGAGCTAAGCCTCAAGAAAAACTTCAACAAAGGCTACGATATACCGAACCGTGAAACGATATCAGACTTTTGATAAACATTAGAGATCCAAAGTTTACTTTTGATTTATAGATTATACGTATATATTTATATAACTTTAGGAACATTTTTGTTTGATGTTTCCTCATTCTAGAGAGATGAGAACACCCTCTAATAGTAGTAAAATTTCCATCTTCCATTAAGTAGTTTATATCGAGTCGTTTGTGTAATTTCATGATACATATAAACAATTGGTCGTCTTGGGCCACGTCTCGTCCCAGCATTTCCTAGCCTAAAATTTTTAGTGACTTTTCCAAAGCAAAACAATTGAGCTAAATTGCAAGCAAAAAATTTCCTCTATTGGTAATTAACCTAAAAGCTGTTTTTGAGGCAGACTCGAGAAATTAAAAGTGCGCTGGAATTTGTCACAGGCTCATTGCGTTCCATTAATTGAAACTCGAGAGCAATTACGATAAAGTAAATGAGGATGAATGGCTTCTAATGAACCATGGTACTCGAGTATTTACGGAACTCAAAACACAATTCCGGAGCTGCGGAGTCGGAACTATATCGCCGCACGCAATATTTAATAGCGAATAAGCGGTCTGAAGTGGGCATCGGTAAATTCTACTTGAAACTTATTTGGGTATAACAGATATCTGCCAATTTCTGAATAATACAGCATGATGAAATTTTTGTGGAAAATCAAAATTCAAGAAATTTTTTTTTTTTTTTGTCATTGCGGAGGGAAATTCATTTACATTAGAACGCTTAACAAATACGAAAAATCAACGATATCAAGAATTATCCGAAAATCAATTGCGAATATGATCTACAGGCCGAGAATCACCATGCCTTATCTCACGTGTTTAAGGCAAGCTTTTCTCATAAAAAATAACGTTTTTACAGTATTCTCGTTTTGAACCTGGAGTGGATCCTCTAAGGATCCATCCAGTGCATGATGGATCCTTAGTGAACTGAACTCGATCTCGTGAACCACCTCTTCATCATCGGCATAAATCCATCAGGACTTGAAGACTTAAGAAGCTCAATAAAGTTCAGAGGCGATCGTGTGAGCTAAACTTACGTGCTGGCAATATGGAAGATGCGATCAGTAAACTGTATAGGCACTTAATTCGTACGAAGTGGAGACTAAGAAATATATGACATCGGGTAAATAAGGTTATTCCTGTTTACATCAACACACAACCGATGGTAAATTAGAAGTTCTATGCTCTATATATGAGTTCTATGGTATGCACTCATATATAACAAGTGTTGAGGACAATTAGATATGGAAAATTAATCTTAACAAGAAGTGAAGTTAAAGAGAAGTGTTGTAAAAAATGCGCTCAAATGTCTATAGTTAGTAGTGGAAAAGAAGTATTGTTATGCAAAAATTTCATGCCGATTGTAGGAATAACCAAATTTAAATGCGGTTCAATCTTTTTATATAGTCAGCGAGAATTTAGAAGCCGATGGGACCAGTTAGGGCACATCTTAAAACTAATATTATATAATACGATATAATATAATATAATATAATATGATATAATGTAATATCATATAATATAAAAGCATCATCATTATACGTGTATTATACGTATAGCATCATCATTATACGTATATTATACGTATAGCATCATTGTGAAGTATAGCATCATCACAAGCTGCTATTTTGAGGCATTTGCTCGACCTGAACCTTGACCAGGAATTAATATGCAAGGAGTTGTGCAGTTACGCACCAGGGGAAATGAGTGAGTCAGTTTTCATAATAGGAATATGTTTTTTTTGCCTTTTTGAGTGCCATTTTGCACCAGTTTGGTCCAGTAAAAAGTCTTATCATTGCTGCGTTCGCTCTATACTAGTGCTGTGGATAAGAAAGTGTATGACTGCGCGAACAATATTACCAACTCTTTCTTATGAGTGCGCTATCTCCTGGGGCGGTAATTCAAACCCTTATCAGTTGAGTGATCAATTTCATCAAATTATTCGAATAAATAACATATCGTTCGGTCAGCAACAATACTTTCTCAGACAAAAAATTTTAACCGTTGTTTTGCTCATAATATTAATCTTTATAATTATTGCCTTACTTTTGTTTAGTACATTTTCATTCGCCTCAACTGTCAGGGAACGTCGGTTCGAAATTATATTTAGGGGGTATGCAAATCAAATTCCAGTAGGCAGGTCGCATTTATAAACTACGGTTAATATTACAGGCTTAAAGTAGACAGGATACGAGGGAGTATAATGGATAATGGTACAAAGTGAATATATGTAAATAGGTAAGTGAACTCGTGGGACAAGGCTTTTATTAAAGTACTAAAGATCTGACCTGCTCAAGATACAAGCCTAAATTAATATCGATGCAATTATTTTGATTTATCTTCACTTAGTTCTATTTTCCAAGCATAAATGCAAACAGCCATAATTTTATCTTAAGATACACAAAGACACAAATATTGCCCTACGCTTATAAGCTCACCTGCTCAGTGTGGGAGAATAGGGTCGACAATTTTATTCAGGAGACCCAGCACTGAGCAAAGTGACGGAATTGAAAAAAAGTTATACATTAATGGATCAATTAAACTTATGAAACATGCACACTGATCAACATGCAATTCGTGTACCACAGATGTGTTTTCTGGAGTGCCGACGTAATCCTCATCGTTAGCCCGCGGTCAACAGATGTCTGATAAGTCATGAATTAGTTGGATTAATTAGTCACGGAAATGTATCGTGAACGCTTTCTTCAGTTTCACTGCAGAATATCCCACACATAATATCAGAATATCACCGATGCAGTCGGCGTAGGATACAGGAATGCCATGTATCCTGATCTCTCCTGATCAGCGAGCATAAATTTATATGTTATTTATGACGAATTGTTCAGGCGTTATTTATGCGATGGCAATATTCTCAAAACCTGTTGTATTTTCGCCACACATCGCCAAACAAAGATGACATATAATTATGGGTTATTTTTTATTCTCTTTATTTGAACTTGATTTGTATTTATATTTTATCATTAATTTCGGCACAAATGACTTGAATCGAAAGTTTCGACGACCTTGCGTTTTCACAGAGCCAGTAAGTAAATCACTCTGTATGAATATACGAAAGATATATTTTGCCCTGACTCTCTCGCTAGCAATCCAAATTAAGGTGTTGAATGACAAACACATTCTACATTAATAGATTTTCAATATTTATTCATCATTTCATCCATTTATTTTCTTCATTTTATCAATTAAAAGCCAGCCTGATATTAAAATATGATGTTATTTCATCAGAAAGATTCTTTCCAGAGACGGAGCCCACAATGTGTAATAAAGAAGGAATATTGTTGACGTTCGTGGAAATTCTTTTGTCATCCATGACGCCCCATCAGCTCAGTGAACTCCATCGCGCTAAAAAAAAAGGCTCACGCTGGAAGGCCATCAAAAATTGCCACCGCATTCAAGGATCACAATATAAGTCGACGAGGAAATCCGCACAATTTATTGCTTTCCAAGTTTCACAAAAACCAAATATTTTCCCTGTCTGCAAAATGCCAATTGATCAGTTCGAGTTTCGGGATCTTATGCCGCTGCAATAAAGTTTATTTGCAGCAGGAGAAAAATGGACTCAAAAGTGAACATTTTCATTGACGGACCGATATCTTGTTGGCTGTTGCACGAAAACTTGTGATGTCTGTTGCCTGTTTAACCGACGGCTCCTGCTTCAAGGCTTCACTTCGACAATACCAAGTGATGGAAGTGCAAGTATTTCTTAAATCACACAATATCGTCCTACATGCGACATGGATCACAGGGATGAGGGTTTCATCCCTCAGATATTGTGTCAATAGGAATATATCGTTACATATATATTCTTCTTCGTACAGCTTATTGATCTAGTTTTAACATTGTCTTCATAAATGCTGATGTTTGGACCATTCTGTTATATAAGATAACAGAGTTTTTGTTCATTTAATCTCAAAAATTGATGTCAATACTGAATTTTTGTGATAATAATGGGAAATGCTGAATTTTTGTGATAATAATGTGAATATTATTTAACAGAGGCGCTCAGCTGAGGTTCTGAACTAAATGCAATGATGTCACGATTGTTTCTTGATGATGTCATTAACCTCTATACAAAGATCAATTTTATTTTGAGGACCGAATTCTTTCTGGTCTTTACTCTCTTGCAAGAGTTGATGATTGCTTAATTGGAACATGACGTGCGCTCGCATCAGACTATCAAAATGAAGAGGACAATTAATGCAATTATATTTTGTGACTTGCAATTCATTTTGCCAGCTGAAATTCCCGCTAAGGGATGCGTGCAATCTAAATGAACGAATCAATGTTCTTCGGGAATGTTTCGTTACCAACCGTCGCAGTTCCTGAAGCCTTTGTAAATTAAACATCAAAAGCTTTTCATGTTATGCTGGTAATTGAACGCTATATTCAAAGTTATATTGATACCTAAATTTATCGTTAAAGCCAGTTAATTCTTTTAAACCACGAAATTAAACAAAAAATATCCGACTTTAGGAATGAAACAGGGAGAATTTTATAGCCGAGTTGAAATTTTAAAGGATGGGAATTTTGATATAACTTAAACCATTTCACATTCTTAAATTAATTTTTCCGAAAGAATCTTTAAGGTAGAAATTGCAGCGAGAATTTGGCTATGAAAATCAAACAGGAAGAATCTTTCAGTGAGCGAGAACCTGACACCAGACTTGTTACACGAAAAATATCTTGCAATTGTCTGAAATTATCATTCAGTCAGAATCTTTCAGCAGGAAGTTGCGCAAATCATTTTATTATAGGAATCTAATATCAAGAGTCTTACGCACTCCATGAATCCTGGAGAAATAGTCTCCTAGCAATGATGATACGGAGTATATTTTCACAGCGACGTCAACACGAAGATTCTCTCAGCCGCTCGATGTTTAGCTTGGATTCGTGTAGACCTGGGCTCATACGTTCAAAAAAATTAAGAGATCGTAAGTTCATCAGCCAATCATTGACGGTCTTTCAAGCAAAATCCACCAATCATAGACAAGAAAATAGAGCGAAAGTACTTACGTTCACTTAGCCAGTTTTGAAAGTATGGCCCCCTGCATGAATACTTATTTCTTCGCTCAGTGGTCAGTTGCACCAACTTGCGACCGCTGTACGGGAGCCGCTGTTCATAAAGCCGCCTAGTTATTTAAGAGACTCTCAGACCGCATTGTCCTGGTTGGCAAGCCTCCATCTATTAATTATTCGCTATTGCACAATCATGCGTGTTATTCTGGCTTTTAAAACAACCCGAAAGCTGCAGTTGTGTTGGTCACTCGACAATGCAAGGTTAGACCGGCTTAGTAGTGGATCGTATATATGTAACACGGCATAAGTTATCGTAATTGTACAGATATTTACTTACTTCTGTTATATATGGGTGTGTTAATTCTGGTCAAGAAGCTTTTACAATGAGTAAAGTGGAGATACATTGAGTCGGAAAAATTTGTGACTAAAAAACGCAACGGATTCTGATATATCTCTAAAATAATTAAGTCTATGTAAATTTTGCACTTAAACTCCACATTTTGTTGCAGAAAGCGACAGTTTTTAGTTATTATGAAGCTTGTTGAAGCGCCGGCACTGTGCATCCAGTGGTAGATGTGGGTTCAATGGGAACTGCATGTCGCTCCTCAGTGTAGTAGAGAACCTGCTGGTTAATATCAGCCATGCATATCAGTAGCTTATCAGCGGCATACCAGTACTGATTAAAGCCTGCTCACGTTCCACAGGAATGAAGGAATTCTGCGCGGCTGAATTTGTAATTTCAAGAGTAACGCAGTGCGGGCAGCGTTGTAGCCCGCGCTCCCCGGTCCTTATTCGTGTGGCCCGAACATCACACATCACTTGCCGGAGACCGGAGGCCACATCACCCAAGGCCACATCACCGGAGGCCACGTCACCGGAGGCCATATCACCGGAGGACACCATTTCGTCCATCGTCTCCGCAAATTGGGGGCAAGGGGAGCAATTAATATTATTAAAATTTCACAATAAATTATTAAGGATTTGAGGAGTAAAAGTAAAGCAGGATTACGAAAGGTAAGCCTCAACTAAAGTCTCAATCTTGTAGTGACGAAATTGATACTTGAGTGGCAAATACAAATTTTTAACAAATAATGCTCATCCAGATGCGAATATTGACCATTTTCTTTATTCTAAATTAAGCTAAATTATTAGGCCCAGTATTCCTGAGTTTATTTTCGAGAAAAATGCCAGTTCGATACCAGGAATATCGAAAATTGTTTCGTTGGTGAAAAAAAGACTCGTGATATATGCGTTGAAACCTTTCACGTGAAACTAACCTGATGACCGTAAAATAATTTAATGGACATAAAGTACAGTTTTCCCTCATAATAACATAGTAAAACACCAGTTTACGAAAATCTAAAGCATTTTCCAGCCTTCATTTAAAATCTGCCTTTGATGATCTTGAAAACATCATCTCGGCTGAATTTTCGAAAAAAAATATATTGTCTGTACAGCGCCAAGTCTTGACAGCAGCGAAGATCCTAGTTATAATCGGCGATCTTCCTTATACGTTATACGTATATAATTTCTAAAAATCTTAGCGTGAGCAACCAAATATATAAATCGATGTCAACAATATATGATTATTTCATTGCGAAGATTATTATCAAAAACTAAACTATTAATGCTTAATCATAATTTTTAAGGTTTAACCTTGACTAATGACGTATAAATTTAGAATTATTGTAAATTTAAAGAATCTCATTTCAATGTGCCCGGAGCGCTCTTCTCCTGCAATCATTTTAATATCTGACGTTCTTTTATTTCTCTTGGTACCCAATATTTTGAGTCTTAAATGTTTCTAACTTCTGAGTATGGGAGCCAGTACTCAATGCGCACGGATTAAGTTTTTACAAAAAAAATCAATGTAGCTTTAACAAATTAGACTGCGTCACTAGAGTATGTGTATTAATGTAAAATTCCGGTATTGTTATAAAATTCATTCAAAATTTAAATAAATATATTGATCAGGCTGATATTTAATTGACTTAATTAATCGTGTTCCTGCAATTGCACAAATAGTTGTTATATAAAGGAATGAATTATCAAGATTTCGAAGATTTTATGCTTCAAGATTTCCATGCTGTTTAATCAACAATATTTTGCTGTTTAATCAACAATAACAGTAATAAACAAATGAAAAGATTGATCAGATTATACATGATTCAGATCGGAGTGAAAATTTTTTTATACTTTCGTCATCGCAATTTCTCAAAAGGATATCAGACATTTTCCTCCACCCGTTTTTTGTGTGTTGCTCCCGAATTATATTTTACTGAACAAAACCAGTTTTTTCTGCGCCGCTAAAAAAGAAAAATTTCAAATTGCGCACTCCAACATATGAAAATTATCAATTGCTTTTTTAGCAATGCAAATGCTCCGTCAGAAAATTAATCTTTAAACATGTCTTCTGAAGCTATTTCCAAGGACTGGTGGTAATTAAAATTTTCATAAGTAAATTGTTCAATTTAAAATATTAAATAACGATCTACTCTGCAGTGCCAATAAAGTGTGTATAGTTGCTTTTTCAAAATATTTTCCATATTTTCCAAGTTATTGATCGTTGACGCAGGAACTTCTTCCGACCTTTTCTCATCTAATGGGCTCACTAATTCCTCATTAAAAACTTTTATTACAAATTAAATAACTTCACCTAAATTTGAAAACTAAATGAGCTCATATGAGCGAAAGCGTGGACACATTTATTGCTGCTCATCGTACGCTATAGATAAGTTCACATATAATTCAAAAAGTGCTTAAATTAACTTAAGGTTCTATAGGTTGAACTTGGTCAAAATTTGGTAAATATTCCAGACTGAACTCGTCATAAAGGTATATTTGTGTGATAAAAGCTTTAGCAGCATCAGTCTAATTTTAGGATTATTTACATTTGCTTTTAATGTATAAAAAATTACATATTTTATGAGCGGCCAATTTATGTTATATACATATTTCATGTGTGAAAAAATTCAAAATAGCGGCCAAGCATTCACCGTCATCATGTCTTTATGTCTATGTTGAAATTATAAGCCCCTCTGTGTCTTTTATCTCCTAAATTCGACGCTGCAACCAAATTAGTTTTGCTATCTCGGCACCCAAGACGAACCCACTATACAGCATTAGCCGTATTACTTTTCTAGCCATATTACTCTTCTAGCCATAATACTCTTCTAGCCATATTACTCTTCTAGCCATATTACTCTT
>NW_025932526.1:0-380 GCF_000764305.2 Hyalella azteca
TCCAGTTCCCACTCAGCGCAATCAAAGGCTTAACAACACCGAGAAGAGCTTCAAACTTGCGATTGGAAAAGATCATTGAACTCAAAGCCTCTCCCGCAGCTGTTAATTGCGGCTCTCAGCGCCTTTATTGGAGGCTTTCAATGTACACGGCCGAGAGCACTAACGTCTGTTGCAGCATCCGTTCCAGATCACAGTAAAAAGCAATCGTAAATTGTAAATCAGGTAACGTAAATACAAGAGGCATATAGTTAAAATATATTTTCTTTATCTTAAAATATTAGCCAATTTATGTCTCTCCATTAGATAAAAATCGTTTCAACTTGAAAAGCAGTGGAACATTTTTGTGGTTCTCAGATTTCCCCCAGCGATTGCCTCGGCTT
>NW_025932527.1:0-886 GCF_000764305.2 Hyalella azteca
TATAATAAAAATATATTTTTATTATAATTTAGTTTATTATCACAGATATTCATTATCGGAAAGCTCGAGGGCCGTGATAAATGTCTTGTTATAAAACCGATCTGAGTGAAGTTTATTTATATATTATATTAAAGCTTATTTCTGTCATAGTTCAAGCCCAGGCGTCTGTAATGCACTTACATCAAAATCCTTTTACATCAAAATCAACGCCTACAGACTTACAGAATTTTGATGTACAGCGACTACAGACTTACGTCTGTAGTCGCTGTACATCAAAATTCAAGTACACGGGGATCAAATGTAGTTTTTATTTCAGAGAAATCATCAGTTAATATAAGCCCATTTAATATATCGTCGAAGCGATGTGTGTTGATAATATATCAAGTCAGCGCTACTGCAGTAAGTTCAAACTCTAATGTTAATTCTTGTTAACTCTAATTACATTCTCGGTACAAACTAAAACAAAAAATACAAATACAAATGAGGTTATTAAACGACTACCGGTAATAAAATGACTGGTAATAGTGAACGATCTCCATGGTTCACAGAAGAAAGATTTCACAAGTGATCGTAAGGTATTTATTATGACGTTGTATCCTGAGGACGAGAAAGATAGTCTTATTATTAATATCAAGCAAATTAAATGTAAAGATAGGCAGCTCAGGCTGTCGTATCCTGGTGAAAAATTTATGTTTATTTATTATGTATTATATACAACTCACGTTGACCCGAGGCGTGTATGTATGGGAGTGAAAACTTGGTGCAGGCCATGAAACAAGTTCTTTTGTGTACATCAACCTTGCGTTGGTAGTGCATATAAACCAATGTTAGCACCATATATTAAGTACTGCATATTAACCATGTTTAGTACCGTTGCAGTGCACAT
>NW_025932528.1:0-351 GCF_000764305.2 Hyalella azteca
CTCCACTCATCACCCTAGCCTCGCTCGATCTCGAGCCTCCAACAACTGCAGCTTGTGGTTTTTCTGTTAGGAAGCTGTGGATCCATGCCAGCAATTCACCTCCGACTCCCAGGAGCCTTAATTTTCTGAAGAGCATTCCATGGTCCAACTTTGTCACACGCTTTCGCGAAGTCCAAATACACCACGTCCACCCCGGCCCTCCCATAATTTTTGACGTGTCGTGACGTTTCCCGTACCGTAATGTTTCACGTGTCGTAATGTTTCACATGTCGTAATGTTTCACGTACCGTAATGTTTCACGTGTCGTAATGTTTCACGTGTCGTAATGTTTCACGTGTCGTAATGTTTCAC
>NW_025932529.1:0-737 GCF_000764305.2 Hyalella azteca
TTTTTCAACCCAAGTTCACCGATCAATGACAAGAAATCGGCAGCTACGTGTAGATAAGCCGCTACATATACTTAGGTTGATACGAATAGATAGGCTGCCACGTGTACTTAATCCGCTACGTATACTTAGGTTGATACGTATAGAAAGGCTGCCGCGTGTCCTTAGTCCGCTACGTATACATAGGTTGATTGATACGTATAGAGAGGCTGCTATGTGTACTAAATCTGCTACGTATACTTAGGCTGATACGCATTGATAGGCTGCTACGTGCACAATTGAGTTTTGATGGTACGATCCCAAGAAAATGCAGCTTCAGGAGGTGCGTCAACAGATCTTGTCGCTGACTTTGAGGATCAACAGGGGAGAGGCTTACATGCAACCCAGACAAACCCTTAGACATTATAGACCCCTAGATAAATCCTTTGACTTCACGCAGACATTTTAGACGCGATATATAATCCCATGGGCGATGCGATTCATTAACCCTTTCACGGCGACAGTAATTTAAAAAGTGCAAAAAATTCTGCGATGGCGGTAAGCTTTACGGTGAACTCAACGCATGTTACACGCAAGCGCTGGGAGACGGCAAGAGGGACCGGGACTTATACTTAAAACAAATTAAGAGATCGTAAGTTCATCAGCCAATAATTGACGGCCTTTGAAGCAAAATCCACCAATCATAGGCAAGAAAATAGAGCGTAAGTACTTAAGTTCACTTAACGAGTTTTGAAAGTATG
>NW_025932530.1:0-560 GCF_000764305.2 Hyalella azteca
ATTAAGCAAAGACTGGTGAAAGACAATTTCCGTGAAGAAGATCGAGGTGCACGACTAGGCAGATTCGTCAACATCAATTCATTCGTTCTCGTGTAGCATGATTGCTGCTTCTTATTGTTTTTTTATTTTATTTTCTCATTTATTCTCGATTATTTAACAGTCTACCCGAAAATAAATCTCTCACTTAGTATTGCGCATCACTTCATCACTTAGCCTTCCCCGTCAGTCTGTCTGAGTTGCCTGTCACGCACCTGTCTGTACCCAAGGTTCATAACACGGCAAGTGAGGGAGGCCGTCTGCCCCGCTCTGGTCGAGACTTCCCTCTTGAGGGGCGGCAGCAGCAGGGGCCGCTTGTCATCCAGTGCGCTGTCTCCACCGTCAGGAGTTGAGGTCACGGCCTTCAGAGGGCTAAGCACCATCGCTCCCTCCATGGAAAGGGCTGCGGAGGGCCAACGATCCACATGTCCATTCTTGCGTTCCATCGTTGAACCTGCAGAAAAAAAAATGTTTTATTCAGGATCCCGTTTCATCTGCACTGAGCAACCAATATTATTTCGGTC
>NW_025932531.1:0-602 GCF_000764305.2 Hyalella azteca
CAATTAACAATATTGGGATTTTCTCTGTGTTGCCTGACGTAACGTTCATGCCGAGGCCGATTTCTGACGACCTGCAAACCTGTTTCTAGTTGCCAGTTGCCACTTGCCTGGAACGTTTTTTTTTCAAGGTGGAACGCTTTTTTTTAAGTGAACCTCTAATCTTAGATTTCCACTCTGCCTTTAGGCTTAAGGATGTAGCAGTTAGCACGTAGCTAGAACTTATAAATAAATGGCTATATTACGAATAGATCACATCATCACCTTATGCACTGATTGGTTTATCGCTTTATGTCACTCTCAATGTCTCAAAACACCACACTATGCGCCAGCAATGATGAAACATCACAAACTGTTGCCATATTTTTTTAAAGGCCTTTAAAATTCAAATCAACAAAATAGCTGAATTTCGACACGCATAGTGACAAACCAGAGATTTTTTTTAATCAGTTAATTTTTAATTTCCTCATTTACTCAAGATTTTAACCAATTTTTTAAGTAAGCTAATGCTGGTACCGTAAAATGGGGTAACTTAGACCGGCGGGGTAACTTAGACCACTTTTCGTTTTTTTAACAAAAACCCCCACAACTCAAAAACTATTTGA
>NW_025932532.1:0-515 GCF_000764305.2 Hyalella azteca
AACACCGTGTATATCATTTCAGTTACAACACCGTGTATACATATCATTACAGTTATAACACCGTGTATATCATTTCAGTTACAACACCGTGTATATCATTTCAGTTACAACACCGTGTATATCATTTCAGTTATAACACCGTGTATATCATTACAGTTATAACACCGTGTATATCATCACCATTACAGTTATAATACTGTATAATTAATCTTAATTTTAATAATATATTCCTAATTTTCTCAAAGCTGATGGTGATATTCGCGATTGTGTTCTACGAGAACTTGAAATACAACGGAGTCTACGAGTACCCCTCCTGGGCCCTCGGCTTTGGGTGGCTACTGACGGTCTGTTCCCTGGTCTGGATACCTGGCTACATGGTCTACCAGTTCTTCAAGTACCCCGGCAACTTTAGGGAGGTACGCAACACTTAGCAAGTACCCCGTCCACTTTAGGGAAGTATGCAACACTTAGCAAGTACCCCGGCAACTTTAAGGAGGTACGCAACGCTTAGCAAG
>NW_025932533.1:0-284 GCF_000764305.2 Hyalella azteca
TGATCCCTGCCAACCTGCCTTGTAAGATACTTGATCTTGCAAATAATTTTGACCACGAAAAACGATTCTGCGGTCTAAACTTGAAATGTTTGAACGAAAACGAACGAAACGAAAATGTTTTCATTCAAACGAAAATGTTTGAATGAAAACGGTATGTATCACTGATCTACCAAAGTTAAGTAGGACTCTTTCAATTAGCAGGTAATCGTAATGCTGTATTAATTTAAAGTTCTGTCAATGCAACCGTACAATAACTGTTTATCCCTGTTATATCACTTAAATTG
>NW_025932534.1:0-309 GCF_000764305.2 Hyalella azteca
GCCTTTCAAGCAAAATCCACCAATCGTAGACAAGAAAGTAGAGCGTAAGTACTTACGTTCACTTAGCGAGTTTTGAAAGTATGGCCCCAGGGCTGTAATAAAAATTGCGTTAATTGATGCTTTTCAAAAAATTACAAATCAAAAAAACTATTACAAATCAAAAACAATTGGTTTCACAATTATCTCCGGGATTGAGAATGGCGGGTTTCGAGGGGAGGGAATTCGGTATGACAAGATTCGGGATAACGAATTGATGCAATTGTGGAAAGCGAGATTCGGGATGACTGTACTCTGAAATCTCGGGTTATC
>NW_025932535.1:0-596 GCF_000764305.2 Hyalella azteca
ATCAGTAATAAATTTACTTCTCGAGTGCCAAATCAATGATTCTTTGCCAAGCGGATACGATGTCTGTACCATTGTTCTCGCTGTTACTCATTATTCTTCATGAGCTGCAAGACATTCTACAATGATTGCTGCTATGTAGTGATCGATCCTGCTCATTTAGTATTCACTTCAAACGGCCGCTCTTCGGACCAGTAAATTATTCCGAGTCATAAGACCGTCAGACACTTTTTATGCTGCGCTCAATGCTGTTCGAAACTTCTATTATACATTCATCTGAACATAAAAAGCGTCGAAATTAAGACAGCTGCCGTTGCGTTTCCTACATTACAAAAATTTTTCCTTTAGATAAATAATTTGAATTGTAGTCCATTTTCTATACATAAGTTTTGAACATTATCAAATGACAACAGAATTTTATGCTAACGTATTTGATTTTAAATTTCAAATCACCTGACATTGAACGTTTCATTCCGTTAATTGTTCCAGAACATCAAACTGATTGACGAAGATATTGAGGAGCTAGCGTTATCAGTTAATTTTTGAGTCCCCCCCAACCCCTTCTGCGAGTGGGGGTTGAGAGGGCGTGAGCCTTTTCT
>NW_025932536.1:0-689 GCF_000764305.2 Hyalella azteca
TAGGGATTAATTTCTAGCCATTGCAAACAAAATGTTGGGTTCATGGCCATGAATGCTCTTCTAAGCATATAATGTATCACAATTATGAGAATTTGTAACCAAAATTAACTTTGTCTTAAGAAATTGCTGCCAAGAATATTATTTCTTTAAACAGAATGTAGGAATAAGCATATAATCTACTGTTTTCTTTTATTTTTTGTACATAAACAATCTTGACCGTGGAAGAAAAATGCCTCCTTGTTTATTTCTATGATTAATAGCACAATGTGCCATAACATCCAGAAGAATACCATAAACTGGGGTAACTTTGACCACTTTTTTTTCAAAATGATGCCATTTTTTTACTAGATAAGTTAAACTTAAATTGAAACATGCAAAATACAGGTCTATACTCTAGCTTTACTCACCATAAATTGCTGGCTCCTGCCTCTCATAGTTTTGATGTAATCAAAACCGCTGGTCTTTTTTACCCCAGCTCTGGGGGTATCTTTGACCGGGAGGTAAAATCAATTTTATTTTTTGGTAAAATAACTCCAAATAACTCCATGCATTGTAGTAGAACTCTTCTAGTTACATATGCAAAAGAAATATTTTAGGAAAGTGTCATAGTTTGCAAATGGGGGGCGTTGCCCCCAAATGGGCAAAATGTGACCATCTAATGGCAGCCGTGACGGGGTAACATTGACCAG
>NW_025932537.1:0-21655 GCF_000764305.2 Hyalella azteca
ATCCCAAAGATATCTTATATACCATCAAATGGGTAATATGGGATAATTTTTTTGGTTTTTCATCAATAACTTTCTACCATGAAACATTTCATAACCAAATTTAGGCTCATTTCAAAGGTCTTTGCGAGGGCTATTGTATGGCATCTCTGAAATTCTATATGAAATTCTATTCTAGTAACCAGAGGCAAAAAAAAGAGCATCCCAAATTACCCCTGGGAATGGTGTTATTTAGGACACTTGAAATACTACC
Organism: Hyalella azteca; assembly: GCF_000764305.2. Taxonomy (NCBI): domain Eukaryota; kingdom Metazoa; phylum Arthropoda; class Malacostraca; order Amphipoda; family Hyalellidae; genus Hyalella; species Hyalella azteca. The sequence goes on from NW_025932537.1 coordinate 251, forward strand.
TAATTTTAAAATGTTTGGAGCATGCATAGTGTACACATCCATTACTATTTAATAACAGTACTCCAAAGTCCTACTCTTCATATGTAAATGATGTAGATGTAGAATAAATGACGTTTCTGTGATTTGTACTTGTTTTTCCTCATCGATGATATTACCTTATCCATTTTTCATTAAAAAAACTATTTTTTTCATTCTATACCTAACACTTTTAAGACCCCTAAAAAAACTTCCATGCTATTGACAACATTGTCCACTGTAAGCTTCATATCAGCAGCCGTATAGCATTCCCTCTGTAAGCTGACAGGACTGGGCTTGCAATTTTGCACCATTTTGATTGGGTCAAGTGAATTAATTTATAATAACAAAAAAAAGAGCATAAAAAATAACTTGAAATAGAAAGGAATATTTTAGTGACAACCATCATATTTTTGGAGAAATAAATCATGGTTTAGATTAATTACTTTTCATTCTCTGTTGCCCAGTGCACAATTCTACTTATGACATTCTATGCACAATTTTGGGAATACTGGTGATGCATTCATTTTTGTTTAAGTGAATTTTTTTTGTGAGAGAAATTTAATCAAAATTCTTTGTCATTAACCAATTTTTTCATTGACTGGATCCTTTGCTAAGCAAGGTTATGCTATATATGTATTTTTAGAGGTGTCCCCTAATAACCCATCCTACAGAAATGGCTGGCATTTTGTTTCCAATTGAGGTACAAAAATTCTGGCAAGCTGTACTGCACTTTACAATCACTTATATAAGTTCTAGAACAAAATACCCAGTACAAATTAAAAAATACTTGAATGAAAGGCAAGTAGTATAATTAAAGTTCATCAGAAATTATTTGAACATTACCTATGGCATGGTTCAAATAACAAATATAGAAAAAGCCATTGGCCAATGACACTTCAACAGTAGAACATTATTGACACTTCACTTGTTTGAACTAAATAAGAAGAACACATAATTCAATTGTTAAGTGCCAAGTTCTCTTAAAAAAATAAATAGGAAACAATTTTTCATTGGGAATCTCATTTTTCCTTTAAATTTTTAAATAATCTCATTAGATGTTTGGTTTTTTCTCTGAATAATGATAAATCATTCCAAATTATGATTGGGCTAAATTCACATATAAATTATAGATACGGTATAACATGATTTCCAAATTTATTTTTTAATGAAAAACCTAAAGTTTTGATGAAATAAAAAGGATTATTGGATTACAATTTCTATTATTATTTGTAAATTGTTATTTCACTTAGTTGTATAATTAGTAACAGGATTTGGTAGTCTTGTATTTGAGATGATGGTATTTGCAGTGACACGATCCTCATGTCATAGCATATGGAATATCAAATGAAATGGAATAGCATATGGAATATCAAATCATTTGAATATTGAATTATTGCATGTGAAATATTGAATAATATGGGTGAAATATGCTTAGTGCAATTAGACCACGCCACACATCGAGGTAAGTGAGTCCTGCACAAACGTCCCCAAAAATTTTAGCTGGACTCGCGGCCGGTTTCCAAGGAATGTCTCCCAATTCAATGACCAAGGAATATCTCTCAAGCTAATGAAGCAGCTCCATGAAACTTGGTATGCATATTCATTAGAACCTAATGGTGATGTCACAACTAAACATCACTATTGGGGGCTTATCCTTTTCCTTTATAGTCAGTCACCTAGCAGAGCACTCAGCAGTCAGCACTGTATCTGAGGAAAGCTTTCCACCTTGGCTGGAAAGCTTTTTATAATGAACTTCCATTCCTAGATTTCCACACTGATTATCATACAAAAGAAATCAGTTTAAATCTTTACCTAGATAAGGAAATTAGGGTAAGCACACCGTATTCCGACACTTTAAGGACGTAGCAAGAAATGAATGGCTATAAAAAGATCACTGTATGTGCAACTCGCGTTCTGATTGCTTTACGTCACTCTCAAAACACCACACTATGCGCCAGCAATGATGAAACGTCACAAACTGTTGCCATATTTATTTAAAAGCCTTTAGAATTCAAATCTACAAAATCTCTGAATTCTGATGCTGTGTGTGACAAAATTCGGCATATTGTGAGGCTAATTCTGATGTCACTGAAATGCACTGTGTGATGCCAGTAGACTTGCGGACAGAGCACTTCAAAACCGTAATTCGTAATTCTGATGCCCTGTGTTTGAATTCCGCCACCCTGTTTGAGCTGTATCGGAATACAACACAGCTCAGAACAAGCTGTGTGTCTAATTCCGAGATGTATTGGAATTAGTTTTTATGTGTCTAGAACCGTCTCTTAACTTAATCATCTATTAATTTATTTACCACTTAAAATCGGCAAATACAAGTATACCTTAACGGGATTCCTAACGGGTACTTAAAGGATTCCTAATATATTCACAGACTTATTTAAAAGTCTCAAACCATAAAATTCTTTTTACACAAACAGTTTATCACTATTTGGTAGAGATAGGTCAACTATCAACTTTGACACGTTTTTCAATGTTCTCACTGGGTGACGTGGACTTTCGCTCTGAGGATCTTAACATTTTCCCGCCAGACCTAATGTTCTGCGGAAATCTGCTGCGCAATAGTATGATGTCACCATGGTGGCAAACAAATTTTTTGCCCGACTCATTTTCAGACATGTTCATAACTTCATAATTCACGTTCACTTTTTGTTATTTCACTACACTGGGCCAATATGGCATGTATTAAGTATTTTCAAAGTTTTGAATGTTTGAATGTTCTACTTTTGATTTGATTAATGTTTTGTATCACAGGTTCACAATGGTAACCGCAATGGCTTCCAATTGCTGTTGCCATAACAAGATCGAGAAGTAGACAATACCCCCATTCCAAGGAATACCAGCTGTTACATGTTAGATTGGGATCCAGTCACTAGATTAAGGTAAACGAGTTTGATCAAATTTTGGTTAATTCAAATTTTAGCGATTATTTTCAGATGACAAGACATTTTTTACAGACAACCTTATAAATTTTGTCTAAACTATAAACTAGATTAGATACAGGCTTGTTAATCATAAAATAGCTTACTATATTACTTACAAAATTGACACTCATTTAGTCGAGGTCAAATTTGCTATCATGGTCATACATAACTTACAGAAACAAAAGACTAATGATATGCAAACCATGGTACAGCTCATTTAGATTGGTTGCTGTCATGGTTGAACTAGTATAAGGTTGATCCATCAGAAGCCCATTTTTGCGGATGTAGTTCGTTGTTCGCCTGCGACGTCACTGATCTCAGTGACGTAACGGGTATTAACCAATCACCGAAATGCGATCAAACCAGTCAACCAATCCAGTCATGAGAATGACGGGTTTGTTTACGTTTCTCGATCTACGTGACCTAACAAGAAAGGTGAACTGAAAGGTAGAACTTCTCATGGGTCAACCTTATATAGTTCAACCATGGGTTGCTGTAATCTTTGGCTTCTTGAAATTTCATAGATGATATCAAAGATATTGTTAAATGAATATATATGAAATTGATCAGGCCTTTTTTTTTATTTACATCAAGTGAGAGATGTTTTGGACAATGTTTGAGACGTAAGTGAGAGCAAGTGCCTTAGTTTCTTTGATAACAAATTTTGAGCATAAAATTATCACAAAAAAGCAGAGAAGAATCGTATTTTGACAAAAATTTGACAATGATTATTTGGGGTCGTGTTTTTAAGACACGAGGTTCCTCTATAGATATTATTTGTAGAATATGTGATTTATTATTGGCAATTTTATGATAAATATACATATATACCGTAAAATGGGGTAACTTAGACCACTTTTATTTTTATAAATGATGCCATTTTTTTACTAGCTAAATTAAACTTGAATTGAAACATGCAAAATACAGGTCTATACTCTAGCTTCACTCACCATAAATTGCTAAATGCCCATTGACAAAATTTTTCTATGTCAAATAGTTTTTGAGTTGTGGGGGTTTTTGTTAAAAAAACGAAAAGTGGTCTAAGTTACCCCGCCGGTCTAAGTTACCCCATTTTACGGTACACTCCCACATTTCCATTTTTGATGTAACACCATTACAATAAATGTAATAAGTTGGTCATTTTATTTTTGCCTCTATCATTAAGGTTATTCTAAGAAATTACAAACCCCTTCCTGCATTCAAAAAAAATCTAAGAAACCTTTTGTTATGGCAACATGCATCCCTGCTTGGTGTTGCTGGGATCAGTAATCCCATATATTAGAGAATCCCGTTGCAATTATCCAATACCATATACCAAGAATGCAGCTCCTGTACTGACATTTGTACAGATCTTTGAACGTGAAGTTTTGAACGAGTGTTGTTGTTGCCAGTAGAATGTGAACTGGCGCCACGTGTGGTTGTCGATGCCTGCGCTGCCAGTACCAAACTTCCATTGTCGTCTACGCAGAGCAGAACCTACTAACATTGGAGACAGATGTGTAAAAACCAATTTTAAAATGTAAATTTATTTGTAAACTGAGTTATATTTTGACTGTTTACCATTGGCATTCATAAAATTGTGAAGCAATGCATATTCTTAATTTGCTTTCAGAAATTGTATGTTAACCCTAGAAAAAAATATGTTCTCAATTGCCACTATGGATGTCACTATTTCAACCATCTATGCATGCATGGAACTAAGACAGAGCTTAATATAAAGGAAAAAGTTGAGAAGTATCAGAATTAGGGTAAACGCGGTATATTCCAACATTTTAAGGACGTAGCATAAAATGAATGGCTATAAAAAATACACTGTACGCACAACTTGAGTTCCATTTGCTTTACGTCACTCTCAAAACACCGCACTACGCGCCAGCAACAATGAAATGTCACAAAATGTTGCCATATTTATTTAAAAGCCTTTAGAATGCAAACCTACCAAATCCATATATTCCGACACTGTGTGTGACTAAATTCGGCATTTTGTGAGACTAATTCCGGCCGCGCTTCAAACTCTACTAATTTGTAATGCCGACACTCTTGTGTTCAAATTCCGATCGCTGAGTGAGCTGTATTGGAATATGACACAGCTTGGAATTAGAACACTATTGAATATTGAACACTACTTAATTATGCTTTTAATTAAGAGCTATTAAGCTTTTAATTAAGAAAATTTTAATTCTTGCACACAGCTTCGAACGAGCTGTGTGTATCTACTTCCAAGCTGTGTCGCAATTAGTTTTAATGTGTCTAAAACCGTCTTTTAACTTAATCATCTATTAATTTTTTACCACTTGATATCAGCAAATACAAGTATACTTAAAAGCTAAAGGATTCCTAATATATTTACAGATGTATTTAAAAGTCACAAACCATAATATTCCTTCTACACAAACAGTTTATCACTATTTGGTAAATTGGTAGAGCAAGGTGAACTATCAACTTTGACACATATTTCGATGTTCTCACTGGGTGACGCGCACCGTCTCTCTTTGGATCTCAACATTTTCCCACCAGACGGCCCAGACCTAGTGTTTTGGCAATAGTATGGCACGCAAAAGTATGACGTCACTATTTCAACCATCAACAAATGCATGGAACTAAGAAAAAGCCTAATATAAAGGAAAAAAGTCAAGAAGTGTCGGAATTACCCACAATGTTGGAATATACCGCGTTTACCCTACCTATGTTGTTGGAAATAATATGGTGCGTTTACCCCACTAATGAACCTGTCTCTTATACACATCTAGATGTGTATAAGAGACAGCAAGAACTGNTGCAGGATAGAAGGGCAATTGGTCGATAGGAGGCTGTCTCTTATACACATCTAGATGTGTATAAGAGACAGCGTATATTGTCGACTAAAATAGTAGAACTATTTTAGCTTTCTAAAGTACGGCGCACGGCGCATTTTTTACCAACGTAGTACGGCGCACCGCACAGGTTGTTAAAATGACAAATAAATTCCCGCGCACCTGGCACATCTTCCTGACCATGGGCTGGACGTTCCAGATTTTTGGGTCCTGCTTTCCGATTTGCTATGTTTACCAGTTAATATATTAGTATTACCCCTCTGGAATCCCACACTGGCTACCATAGTAACCATACCCGGGACCCCCATTCCCCAACCACAAGGGCCATGATTATCACTAAGCTTGAAAATTTTGAACCCTTGAAGTTTGAGGTAGATTGAATTCAGGATTCACAAGAAAAGAAGTTTGAGGTAGATTGAATTCAGAATTCACAACACCATGAATTATTTTATTCATTAGTAAAATAAACTTTCCAACTCAGAAAAGTATAAGAATCAGTGACAGGCGTCAGGCTAGCCTACAATAAATAAAAGCCCTACATCACTCATATTCTTCAGAGCCAACATAACAATATGATTAATTGATAATATTCATTAAGCATTATGAATAATTTATGATTATCACTTCCAGGTTCTTCCTGCGCAGCATGCTACTGAGTACTGCCTAATCAGTACTCACTGTCACTGAGTTGAGTTTAGCAGCCTAAAANTTCCTTAGTACCAGCATCCTTCTGCACGATTGCCACTGGCACCGGCAGAACTCGGTGGGTAGCTTCAACAGCTTTCTTTGGTGCAATTTCAGAGGTCATATCCTTAGATGCCTTCCTTTTCCGATTTCCTTGATTAGCAGACTCGATGTTATCATTTTCTTCCACTGCCCTCAGCTCCTGATCCCATTCTCCATCGGCCAAGATTGAGGCTATTTGTGACGCAGTCAAGTTGCCCTCCGATTGTTGGGAGTTGGCGGGAGGTCCGGGAGCGTCATAGCCTTCTCTAGACGTCATTGCTAGAGAGGTTCTTTCTAGCTTCTTGATTCAAATGATCCAATCGTTAACCTTTTATCAGTTATCACTTTATGTTTCAATTGTATCAAGTAATATTACCGTTACTTTGTATGAAAATTCTTTGTTTCTTTCAAATTTAAGTACAACCACAGGTATGTCTGTCACCGGTCAAAGCTGACGAAATACGAATTTAGAGTACGGCGCTGCCGCTGCAAGTGCAAAGCTCGCGTCCTGAGGCTACAGAAGAAATGTGCATGTCGCATGCATACTGGACGTGGCACGAGTAGACATGAAAGTGCGTGAGTCTGTTCTTCAACAAAGTCAACGTCCATTCATTAAGCTTTGTTTTCAAGGTCTTTATATTACTACACACTCGCTCCGATTGCAGATCGAGGTTTTTGATTCATCGGGTTTCGTATGTACGTTCAGAGCTCAGCACAGCAGATGGCGAGACGCGTAATGCGTTGTAGGTAGGTACGTGTTGATGGTTCGTTCGAAGATCTTAGAAGGTTTGGAGATTTCTGCTCCGTTCTGACTTATGAAGCTATAAAGAGGTTTGGCCCGTCTTCTAGTAGACGAAACTCAATCTCTTGGGGAGTTCGGTTACTTATTTTGCAGAAACTTTTTTCGTGTGCAAAAACGATGGACACAATGCCCCGCAAAGTTTTCTTCATGATGTAGCTTTCGAAGTTATTTGAGAGTCGTGTCTTTAGGTCAAGTTTATGCTGTCAACGTTTTCCATTTTTAATTTCTTGCCTGGGTATTGGCACCGAGTACAGAGTAGACATGGAGTTCTGTTCGAATTGGACAGTGGCACGACGCGGTTGCTTTCAGTTTATTTTTTTCATCACCCACAGTATCGTTACCACCGATTATTGAACTTTTAGTGACTTGTTCACAGTGGTTCTAAAAAGAGGTCTTTTGATAGATTTTCCAGAACTGACAATGGTTTAAAATAGTTACTAACTACTAAATAGTTAACACCAAATTATGCAGCATGCAATCCTCAATCAGATTCAGAATGTGCTGGCATCTTTCGAGTCTCATTCGTGGCCGTCATGAAAAATAAGGTGGTCGTATTGAATTAACGCGTTGGAGTGTTTTGTACGACTTGACTATTAGCTCATCCAATAAAAAAAATAATAAATTCACCCGTTTTATTGAGAAATAAGGGAAACATGCGTTGCCATAAACATGGCGGACCCTGTAGATCAGACTAAAATAAGATCAAATCTAGTCAACGTTTTCGTCGAGATTACGCCAGTGAACTTAAATTAAACAAGTCACACAAAACAATCGGACACGAGATTAACGTTTTTCGGGGGTTAATATGAAAACAATTATAGCAGATCTTGGTATAATTCAGAAATGTTCAGACTTGAAATTCCTAGCACCATAGGACTCTGGTTGAAGTCTAGTAGCTATTTCAAACTAACGTCAGTTTAAAAAAGTTACGGTCAAAGGACCTGTTGTAAGACCTCCTGTGAACAACTTACTAAAAGCATAAGAATCGGTGACAGGCCACACCAGCCCTATTCTTTAGCGCCGGCATCACTATACTCTACCTACTACAATTCAGTTTCCCTGCACACTTCACTTCAATGTAAAACTATTTGCAAAAAAAAAAACACGTGGAGACGTGGCATTGCGCCAAATCTTTAGGCCGTCAACTCATTTGTCGCAATGATTTCGGGTCTGCCTGACACGAAGCATTTTCGTATCAGCGATTAGAACAAAAGATTCATAACCCACGACATCGGACGCATCGAATGCAGCTCAGCTTCCTGCCTTTGCATATCGTTCTTGAAAATATTAAAAAAAAACGTCCCTCTCTGACTCGCCTTGCATGTAATATTAACTTCATAATCATTGAAGCACTGATTCTGAGCGATGAGAAAAAGTTCGTGTTGACTGAAGGAAGACTTTGAACTCCCGGCAGTTGATAGTCAAAAAATTGTTTACTATGTTAACGAATGCAGAAGTCACTGTAAGTCAGAAATTGACAGTAACCATTCTCGACGTCAACTATTGGTATGCTTTTAGTGCAAACCCATTCAGAGTGTTAGCAATTTGCGACTATTCCAAATACTTAGAACATCATTGAAGACATTTGCTTTCCATCATACTTGCTAGATATATGCGTTTCAAAGGATTGTAAAAACACGTTGTTTGCTTCCTTCTTATTCAACCTGGATCCAGTATAACAAATTATATTATTGGTATGAATTGAGGCATAAAATTAGTATTGCATCCAAGGTATGTCAGACAACTAAAATTCCTCATTACGAACAAACATAAGGCATGACATGAAATCAGTTGCTCATAGCCAGATAGAGCTGTTGCAATTAAAAGTACGTGCAAAATATTTATCTGTTGACTCGAGAACCAACACTTAACTAAAACGCACCAGATAATTAAATTGACGAAAGTTAAAATGAGCATGACATGCACGTACCAAGCGGTTTCCAACTTTTAATTCAACACAAATGTAAAGCTTACGCATACCATGCAGCAGCCACGGGACCAAATTCAAATGATCTCAGTTGTAAGACGCAGCCATCCAGTGCTATTAATAACAACTGACGAGATAACTAATGTGTGGAGGTATCGCGGTTCACTATTTCCCCAGCAGAATAATTTACGATAACGGAAGACCATTTAATCCTACTACTAATACACGAAATCCTTAAATAATATTCAAGAGAAGAATTATGCAAAACATCATTCCGTAAAATCAGGTAGATGCTTAATGAAAGAGATTATTAAAGAGATTGATCGATGTAGACATTCTGCCTCCTTTCATAAACAGATAGTTAGGTTAAATCATGTTATTTAACCTATTCAACCGCGTAGCACTCATGGTTTAGTTTAGTGGCCAAACGCTTACCAGCGCTTCAGCTATTTAGCTGCCTCGCACTGAAAGTCAAAATGAACATCACCAAATAGGTGGAAGGTCTCAATTATCGAAAGTTTCTCAAATCAAAATTAATTCATCACCCACAAGGGGCGGGAAGTCTCAGATGTCCAGCCCGCTGAAGCTGGCTCGAAAGAAGCAGCGTTAGCATCTCAAAGAGACGAAGTGACAAGGAGGGACAGGTGAAAAGCAACAGAAACTAAGACACTCGAACAAGAGGTCGCTTACACGGGACGTCGGCCGCCCGCACGAGAGACAGAGAAAGGAAATGTAAGGAATCCTACGTACATAATAACTTGATGTAAGGAATCCTACCTACATATTAACTTAACCCCGCAGCTGAAGCCCGCAGTCAGACACCGCGAACTCGGCGGTGGGGCGCTCAGGAACAATCCCCCCAGGAGCGCGAAATCCCATAGAACTTCTGACGAGCACAGACACGCGTCAGAAGTCCCCCTGAGGGGGCAGCACTCGTGGGTATTTCATTCAATCAATTAGGAAAATTAGGAAAAGTCAAATAACCTAGTCTCGACATTGACTTATTCACAACGAATATAGATCGCGGAAAGAGCAAAGTCACAAATTAAATTATTAAATTAGAATTATTACACAAATTAAAAGAAGTATTATTGACTTCAAAGCGCCTAAATACATCCCATAAACAGCGCTACAATTAAAGATAAAAACAAGTATACGCCTTTCAAATGAACTAAAATTGCATACGGCATGAGTGAACAGCAACAGACACAGTGCTGGGGTCACCCAGGTTCAGCCAGCCGTACATACAGTACTTTAACGCAGACCCCAACAAAGACTTGCAATAAAAGACACTTCAGAAACAACGCTCTTGAAATCTGTAGTTCCAAAAACTCTCCTAAAGAAAAAAGAATAAATAACCTAGTAACAAATAAACGAACAAAAGACAAGGTATGAACAAACCTTCTCATGAGTAAATTAATCTAACTTTACAGAATATAACAGAATAAAGAACATCTCGGAATAAGCACTAAAAGTAAAACACAGGAACAAACAAATAACCAAGTTAAAACACACCTCGACACTGTGGGTTCAAATGCGGGACTGACTAGGATGGACTAAAACCTACAAATCTAACTTCCGCATTTCTAAACTGAACTAAAATTACAAAAATACAAAATTATAAAAATACCTAATTCAAATTCCCTAACAGAGTTGCTCGTAACATAAGTCACAAGGGCGGACGACGAGTGAGAAACGTAAAAAGATAGCCTGTCTACCTGGGCGATGCAACCAACTGTAACCATGAGGAAGGTAATACGAGCTCCAAGTCGAGATGGTCAGAAATTGTACTCCCGGTTAACTCTTACCAAATTGGGTTCTTTCAGACGGAGTCACTCATAAAATTTTAATCAGAATTTTCATAAATTAGTCACCCATAAATTTTACTCCCGTTATCTCTCACCAAATGGGGGTTATTTGACTTATTTCAGATGAAGTCCCTAATAAAACTACCTTGAGTTAGCAAAGAACCTAATTTAACAATCTCAGGTCGAATTTTTACACTTTAGTGCACACTTCACTTGACGCATTTAGCTAGCTTTAGAAATATTCTTGAAAAGTAATGTGCCTAGTCTCGACCAAACATCAATGTTCGAGAAAACGAGATAAGCACTCAATGATTTAAATTAATTATGGAAATCATTTGACGGAAGCACACGAGATAGCCACAGATTCAGGCAGAGTGGATGAAGATGAGGCTTCACCATTCGAGAGCATAATGTAAATATTGAAAAACGGAATGTAATAATACTGAACAGCAAAGTAGCAGTAGTAGTAGTAGTAGTAGTAGTAGTAGTAGTAGTAGTAGTATAATGATTTGCTAGCGCTTCAGCTATCAAGCTATTTCCCACATAGATTTAGACTACTTAGAACGAACTTAGAGCGAAGACAACACCGTCGGCAAGCACTTATCCACAACCACAAGGATTATTGATAGGTAGATCACGAAATTTGATTAGCATAATTCGCCATGCAAATATTCAAGCTTGATTAAGTAAAATAAACTTAATATTCATTAAAATTTAACGATACTTATCGTGTCTAAATATATTTTCCTTGACCTGAAAATTTATTCACAACGCCTAAGGTAGTTGTCCAGTTTACCAATCGAGGCTAATATGAGGCCAAGGAAAGGAGGGGACGCTTTTAAAGGCCTGCAAGTAAACGGAGAGCAAGTAATGACAAAAACATCAGGAACACATCAACACATGGACTGTTTCAACTGCATTAAGCAAAACTAAAACAACTGATCTTCAACTTTGCGGTCGACTTTTTACATGTAGAAGGCGATTCCCAAAACTGGCTACTGGTGCGATTCTGCTTAGGTTCCAATTAAACTTTATAATTTAAAATAATTAATATGCTTCTCTGGTAATCAAATAAAAAAGTTGAACAGACTTTCAATTATTTCAAACTTTTATATATCATCATAAACACAATGTGCAGAAAATGGCAAAAATAAATTTTGGGGTTCATTTAAATATTACATTTATTTTATTAAAGGACCAGCCCCGGGGTCGTTTCGCAGCAGATGGAAGTCAGTAATGAGCCACCGGTGGGTCGTATCGCACTCAATGTGTTAAACAAATACATGTTCGGTTGCTATAAAAAAAATGAAACATACCTGGTAAGATATTCAGGATGGTACTGACATCCCACATAGTACGGATGGTCTTAGCAGCTTGAAGTCCAAGGCATATTCCGAGGAAAGGCTTCTTGTTGAGGCGAGCCCACCGACACACCAACACTTTGCCCTCCAAGCCACGCTTGCCGAACCCACCCGGCACAAGCAGCCCACTGCAACACAGAGCTTGAGTGAGTTGTGGAAGGGGAGTACAGAACCAATGCTGCTAAAGAAACCTAATGTGAATTCAATGCACTTTATTACGCATATCAAAATAATTGGTACCGCTACAAGTTAACCTACAGTGGATTATTTTCATCACTACAAAATTTTTAATCTTTTAAATTGAAATACATGAAACCAATTACAATGCCCTGGAATCGAGCAAACGTTGGCTTTGTATCTTCTACATGCAAACCAAGGAAACAAAATATAATGAATTCAAAGGTATGAGAGCGTTTCTTACTGGCTCTTGCAAACATTTTGCCAGGCTTCGTGGTATTTGACAGGCCGTTCAGTCTTGGCAGAATCTTCCAAATCTTCAGCCTCGATGCAAACTAGACGAAGTCGGCGTTGGCAGGCGAGAGCTGCGTGGTCCAGTGCCTTAATGACTGAAGCATAGGCATCTGATAGTTGGGTGTATTTTCCAACAAGTGCGATGCTCACATCTTGCCGGAGGTTCTCTTGTCTGTCAAAATGATGAATGTTATTATACAATAGTAGTTACAGTAAAGCTCTTTTTTCTGTGTCATCTGATATTATACTGAGACCAAAATAATATGAGAATGAATTTTCACCTTGAAACCAACTGCTTCCACTTCTTCATGAACCCTCGGGGGCGAACTAAAGGCAAGCCGAGGTTCAGGCGTGAAATGAGAAGAGCAGAAAGCTTTTGCTCCTCAAGCATCAGAGGAACCTCATAGATGCTGCGGGCATCATGAAGGCAGATCACCTGCAAGAAGTTGCATAATAAACTTGCAGTTACTCTTTCCCAACATTCAAAATGTTAATTGCTATTAACATAAAAATACATTATAAAAGCATTTATATGCCAAGAAACTTACTAAAAAATTACAATTAATATTTATTTCTGTGACAGCAATTAAAATTCTATAGGTACACTCTTACCAATAAATCATTATTCATCTGGCAAATAATGCTCAATATTTTTTTGAAAATCAACAGATATGAAAATACTTCAAATGAATTTGGATAAAAAAAATTGAAGACTTGCCTGTTGAGGCTCTACATGGCAAAAGTTTGAGATCTTTTGCTTCACTGCCTCGTTGATGGGCTTCTCAGATCTACAAACAATGAAGTCTGGAGACAATCCCAAGCCCCTTAGCTCCCTCACGCCGGCTTGGGTGGGTTTTGTTTTATGTTCCCCTGTGCATGAAGGTTGAGGCACGAGCGACACGTGCACGCAACAAAAGTTATCACGCTGGACAAAAGAGAAGAAAATCGCACGTCAATGGTCTTGCTTCACCGATTTTCAAACTATAATTTCTAAATTGAACACTGATGTAGCACAATGATATACAGAGTACGGTATTCAACAAATTTTTTATTTTATATATTTATCAAACATTGTTTCAGTGTTAGTGACTTGTAGAGATGCAGTAACTAAATATTAATCAAGTTCTCTTTTTGAGTCTTACCTTGACCCTAAACTGGAACTGCCTGAAAGCTTCAACAAACGGCATACCCTCTATATCACCAATAGTGCCCCCAAGCTCAATGATGCAGACTTGGGGAGAGCTGTCACTCCCGTCCACTGGTTTTTGAGCAACCCTCTCCACCCATTGCTGGATTGCATCCGTTATATGCGGCACCACCTAAAATAGCACAATGATTTGCATGAAATTTATGTGACCAAAGTGCCACCAACTCACTGGCAACAATACAAGATATTTTTATATTTGTTTCAGATTAACATTAACTGCAAACATTTTGTTTATAAGATTGTAATTATAACTACGTTTTGTAACTGACAAAAAGATTGGAATAAAAGAAAACTAGTTTTTGAGAATATCAATGGCAAAAAGCATACCATATTCACCATATATATTCTTATGTCAACAGCTCATAATTTGGCATATTAATCCAAATTGAATGTAAAAAAGGTAATATAGGTGTAATTCATCCATCACAGTTCACTAACCTGAACAGTTTTACCAAGATAGTCTCCCTTTCTTTCCTTCTCAATGACATGAGAGTAAATCTTGCCAGTTGTGATGTTGTTGTCTCGATGAAGTGTAACGTCCAAAAAGCGCTCATAGTTGCCCAGATCAAGATCCACTTCTCCTCCATCATCCAACACATAAACTTCACCTGAAATAGTCCAATCCACGGTAAAAGTACCAACCCACTTTGCAATTGGAAAGTAAAATATAATACTGAATTAACACACAAAACTTCAAATCAATGATACTAGAAGAAGAACCTTACCATGTTCATAAGGAGAAAAGGTTCCGGCATCTATGTTGATGTAGGGGTCAATTTTGATGGAGGTGACCCGCAAACCGCAATGTTTCAAGATTGTTCCCAAGCTTGAGGCAATGACTCCTTTGCCAATGCCAGATATTACACCTCCAGTAACTAAAATGTATTTCATTTTATAATTTGTCTGTGGAGAAAATGTGTAAAAGATTATTTCCAAACAATCACACTGTAATTTTTTTTAGAAAGAAAATTTGACAAGTAAATACATCTAAAAATGTGAAAAGTAGAGATGTATTTCTGAGTAGTTTTATGTGAAGACACACAACTATGAAAAATGAATTCTGTATTTTATGAGATGTAACCTCAGTCAAAAATAAAATAATGCATCCAAAAATGATAATAAAATCATAACATAAAATACAAACATTTACAGAATACATAATAATATATGTTTAAAAATTACTTTTTAAAGACAACACTTCTAAAGAACCCAGTGTCTCCAATGTTAAAGATGTACAATGAATACCAGTATCTCATTTTATCTTCGAGTATTGAAAAAATTAATTTTTCAATTTTTTTAATATATAAATTTTTTTGCAAAATTGTTTTTTCTGTCAATTGATTCATGCATTGCCTCCAACTTCACACAAGTGTGCAAAATTTCAGATCAATGGACAGGTAAAAGTGTCATATATCAGTTATAAGATTGGGAGCCGACAAAATTACTTTTTCAATTTTTTTAATATTGCAAAAAAATTAATTTTTACAATTATTTATTTTGTCATTTGATTCTTGCATTGTCTCCAACTCTACACAAGTGTGCAAAATTTAAGATCGATTGGATAAGTAGAAGTGTGTTAAATTTCGATTATAAGATTTGTAGCAGACAGACAGACAAACAAGAAGTGAAGCTAAAGAGAAGTGTTGTAAAAATGGTTTGAAATTTCTCAAGGATTTTCTCGTTTCTGCCAGAAGTAGTGTCCAGCGTGTGCTCCTTGTATGCCGACTACACAAAAGTTTATAACACAGCGAAGGATGCGTCAAATAAAGCGCAATTGCAAGATGATCTTGACAGCTTAGTTAACTGGGCTGATACGTGGCAGCTGCGGTTTAATACTGACAAGTGTAAAGTACTTCAGCTCAGGAAGAACAATGAACAGCAAGATGAAAGTATGAGAATTGATTCTTGCATTGTCTCCAACTCTACACAAGTGTGCAAAATTTCAGATCGATTGGATAAGTAGAAGTGTGTTAAATTTTGATTATAAGATTTGTAGCAGACAGACAGACAGACAAACAAGAAGTGAAGGTAAAGAGAAGTGTTGTAAAAATATATCATAAATATAATAGATGAAATACATACATAGATATATTTTTACATACATTTGAAATATAACTTTGGAATACTGAACCATAGTCCATAGTGGCAAAGCAGAGAGTTTTTTAGACTCTCTCTCAACTGAACAACAATATTTCAATCTCCTACAATTTTCAAATTATTTAGGATCAAATGCAGTAATCAAATTTAGTGAACAGCAACTATCCTCTCCTATAGGAATCAGATGAACATACGAGTCGGAGTTGCACAAAAGGCCTTTTTCAACTACATAATATTATGGGCTTTTGCAAAATCAAGGCATGAAATCCTCAAGACCTACACACCTAACAACCAAATTCGATTCCAAGATACCATTTAACAGGGTAATAAGTTACGGTTTTGAGAGTTTTTGGTAATAACTTCTTACCATGAAACATTTCATAAACAAGTTTAGGCTCATTTTATAGCACTTTGGTTAAGCTATCACATAGTGGCAAACCAAAGATTTTTTAGAATCAGTTCATTTTTTTACTCAAGATTTGAACCAATTTCTTATGTATGATAATACTGCTACTGGTATCCATGATACTTTACTGGTCTACTTATAGGACTCAAAAACGAACTTGAGGGAGAGTCTAAAAAACTCTCTGCTTTGCCACTATGAGCTATCATATGGCTTCTTCAAAAAAATTCCATATGCTATTTATAAGGAGCCAGACGCAAAATAAAACCGTCCTGAATTACCCCTGGGCCCTGGGAGTGGGGTAATCTGGGACACTTGAAATAAAACTCAATGTCAAAATTTAAAATGTTCAAGCCAGAGCCAAAATATTCCAGAAAAAAGTAGGACTTTTCTCAACTAGTGTGGACTGTGGACTGTGGTACACAGTGACAGTGGCAAACCAGAGATTTTTTAGAATCAGTTCATTTTCAATTTCCTCATTTACTCAACTAACTCAAGATTTAAATAAATTTCTTATGTATGATAATGCTGGTATCCATGATACTTTACTGGTCTACTTATAGTACTCAAAATTGAACTTGAGGGAGAGTCTAAAAAACTCTCTGCTTTGTCACTATGCAGTGTGGTAGGCCTTCCAATTCATTTTGTTATACTTATCTTATTATCTTATACATATGTGAGAATATATTACTATAGGTATATAACTAACTAACTAGGCCTATAGCTAGTTGAGTAGTTGTTCTTCAGTTTTGAGATTATTAACACTACAGAGTGGAGAAATGAGAATGAAGATTGTAGCAAAGCAGAGACTTTAGATTCTTTTTTTAAGTCCACTTTTCAGCTCTAAAGGGCAAAGGCAGACCAGTAAGTAGGCCTATTGCTATGATGCTATCATGGCTCATGGGATTGGGCGAGTCATGCCTCATGGCTCATGGGACATCTGCCATAGCCCCCCCATACCCATAGATTAGATAGCCTACCAACATTATCATATTCATACATAACATAGGATTATAGGAATAATATGTTTGAAATCTTGATTACAATCAGATATCATCAGTATTTGAAGAAATTAAAAAATGAACAGATTTTACAAGTATAAAATCTCTGCTTTGCCAGGCACTAGCCTATGTAGTCTGTCAATATCACTAAGCTTACGTGAGTATACTAGTGACTTAGTTATGACTATGTCCACTGTCCAGTCAGTCCAGAGATGTGTGACATTGTGTGTCGTCATAATTACACTCATAAAGTCATAAATATCGTAATATACAATCGTTATGAAATAAAAAAAATTGCACATTGATAACCACTGAATTCTTAGTTTATTATTTACAATTTGTCCTAAGAGAAGTATGGCACAGTAGATTCGTAAACAAATATGCCTGTCTTACCCCTACGGCGCTCGAGCTAGAAATGAAATTTTCGCGCAAAATTAACTCCGACGTAATTGCGGAACGAACAAAACTATATTTTGTCTTCAAATTAGGCTTTACAATGAAAATTTCTGTAACTCCTTCATAAAAATCTGTTTTTAGTATATTTAATAACATTAGGTGATTTGAACACTACAGATGAAATGCAGTACCGAGGAAATGTAGTACCGAATTTGCACCATTTAATTAGCTATATATAAATACGTCGAGTTTCTTCCATATTAACATTTGAAAAATTTTGCAGTGTCGCTGATGCAAAAATTTTGTCAGTAAATTCATTAAAACTATAAATGTACGTACCCTGCAGGCTTCAAAAATTTTCTGCAAACGTCAAATTATTGCATTAATGATAAATTTTGGCATAGAATTACTGCACATATAACATATTAGGCCTACAAGTATGTCTCACCTTCACCACTCTGAAACGCCTGCTGGAACTGGACTGAATGCTGGTGGGTAGCTGATGTGGGCTTATATATGGTTCGGTAGGCCTAAACAGCTCTGTATTCTTTCCTATTTCGGGGCAGGTAAAAGCTTACATGTAGATTTTTTTCGAATTAAGCCCGCCTCAAATCTAGCTCGGATTTGACCTTCCAGGTGTTCTTTGTTCACCACAGGGAAAAAAGAAACCGCAGCCTATACGACGATCTCATTGGTCAGCAAACTCATTAAAAACGAGATTACAAGATTTCTCAGATTCATATTTTTTTAAAAGAATACTAATTGAATCACAAGATGTCTTATTGGAGAAGCAAATAACACACATGAAATCAAATCACATAGATCAAACGATATACGTACGATGTTTGCGATAGTTCAGGCAAAATAAATTTCAATTTTTGATTCGCTACACTAAACATACGAGTAGATCAGGCTCTTTTTTTTTACAAATCGCTTTTTTTATTAATAAATTATTCAGTCAAAAATAATTTATTTTGACTTCGTTCACGGATTGAATCAATAATCATACATTTTTATAGAATGAGCACTCGTAGTCGTAGCCAAGAAATATTCGGTGATTGGAACTCTACCAGTCATACACACGATCATACATTCACTAATTTCGAGCATTTTTTGTGCATTTTCTCATTTATGAAAAAAAGGCGCTATGGTGCTCGTCATGTCCGTCCGTGACTTCACGTCACAATTAACGGACGACAAAATGCGCTCTGTCACTCACTGCAGCGAGTACCGAGTTACATTTTTCCGGTAAGTCGTGTACAATAGCAAGCGCTCCTTTGGTTATTTACCATAGCGTCATGATAGCGAGCATTTGTATTTTGCTTACCTCATTATAATAATACATAAATAGGATTTATGTTATTTGTTATATTGTTGGTGATCTCCCACGCAAGCCTTTTTCTCTTCTTGTATTGTAAATTGGTGTTTGTTCGTTTAACGACTCGCATCATATAATAACTTTCGTTTAAATAAAATTTGGGAAAAGCCGAGGTTTCAACTTTCGACCTTTACATTAAAAATATATTCTTTTGTCTAACACTATTTATCGCTGAAATAAAAACATTACCGCCAACTTTCCATATACTATTGTCTTGTTTACTATATTTATAGTTGAAATTAAAATAACGTCCGTCAACTTTTTTTATGTATTTTTCAAGTTTTTTTTTTTTTTTGGCTGAACTTTGTCCGCCAACTGTTTGTCGATGCATCAACATCTTGTACATGTTCTGGCAAAGTTTGGTACATTAGCAAACAAACATTCTGCCTATTCGTGAAGATATTTTTTTGCTCTGGACTAGGCCTACCTGAAGACGCTTTTCCATATAAATGAAATTCATCGCCAATTTTTGCCCCAATTTTTGCTCAAATGCAATTTACTTTCAAAGGCAATAAATCCGTAACTATCGTCTTTGGATTCTCGAAATGATCACTGGAACATCGTAATGTTGAACAGGTTATTCCCAAAAATTGCTATCGAATGCGCCATGCGAAGACCTAAAATGCAGTACCATTGAAAGATTCAGTTGGACCGCATTTATTGAAATGCATTCCATGTATCAAATTATGCCCAACTATATTTGATTAATTCAACACGAGACCAAATCGAAAAATATTTGTTTAAAATTAAAATATATCTAATGTCATTCATTAATTTTGACGCTATCATTATACTCAAAGTAGACTGCATATTTTCAATAAAATGAACATTGAAGCACAATTTTGGAGTTAATTAATCTTAACATTTTTAGTAACCATGACAACGACAGATTGCCTTCAGCTTGAACACTTTTTGAACTCTTTTGAACACTTTTGAACACTTTTGAACACTTTTGAACACTTTTGAACACTTTTGAAAACTTTTGAACGCATTAGAACACTTTTGAACACTTTTGAACACCTATGAACACTTTTGAACACTTATGAACACTTTTGAACGCTTTTGAACTCTTTTGAACACTTTTGAACACTTCTGAACACTTCTGAACACTTCTGAACACTTTTGAACACCAAATCAGACTACGATAACGAGAGGATCATGAGTGGTCTGTGTTCAACTTTATAATATTTTTGAACTAACATTATATCAGGAGATGATTTGCCAGCGATACATACGATGACATGCAAAAGTTCGCGGTCCTTGAGATGATAAATGTCGGTCCAATATCAATGGGAAAACATGCACAGTCGCTTTTCATGTAGGAGCACAATACTCAATTCTAAATGTTAGCGAAATGTGTTGCCAACATCCGAAATTAAATTTTGACAAAGAAATTTTCAAATTAAATAATCCTATTTATATTGTTCAAAGTTCGTTTGTTTGAGTGATTTTTGAAGCCCTACGCCCTATTTATCGCGATGTGTCGAACAGATATCCATTATGCTAATCTTGCTGGAATTTTGCATATGAATTTCATTCTAGAAATGAGTTTTGCCATTTTAATTAATGAATGAAAATTTTACATCTAAAATTTAGATATGAATTTGTTAAATTTACATAGAAATTAAAAATAACTTATTCTTTGAAAAATACAATACAAGATTTGAATGGGAGTTCCAAATGAAATTTGAAGGTTCCTCTCGTAAATCAAAGTAATTCATTTTCGATATTATTAACTTGATTCGGGATAACTTGAATTAGGTACCGGCTTGGAAAAAACGGTATGCTCAAATTGGTTTAAATATATCTCGAAAGAAATCCTGACCAACTGTTATTAAAATATTACCATTAAAAATATTAATTATAATTGTTATTATACAGTAATACTCATAATAACAACAGTAATAATAATTATAAATACAAAAATAGTAATAATATTAATAATTATTATTATTATCATTATAATCATAATAATAATCATTATAGTTACACAAATTATAAACATAATAACAATAATAATAATAATATTAATAATAATAATAATAATAAAACATAATA
>NW_025932537.1:22233-24372 GCF_000764305.2 Hyalella azteca
TTGTTATTGATATTATTATTATTAATATTATTATTATTATTGTTATTATGTTTATAATTTGTTTAACTATTATGATTATTATTATAATTATAATGATAATAATAATAATAATTATTATTATTACTATTTTTGTATTTATAATTATTATTACTGTTGTTAATATTATTATTCCTGTTGTTACATAATAATAATTAAAATTAATATATTTATTGAAAATATTTTTAATAACAGTTGTCAGGGATTTTTCGAGATTTATTTAAACCAATTTGAGCATACTGTTTTTTCCAAGTCGGTACCTAATTCAAGTTAACCCGAATCAAGTTAATAATATCGTAAATAAATTACTTTGATTTAAGAGAGACCCCTTCAAATTTCATTTGGAACTCCCATTCAAATCTTGTATTCTATTTTTCAAAGAATAAGTTATTTTCAATTTCTATGTAAATTTAACAAATTCATATCTAAATTTTGATGTAAAATTTTCATTCATTAATTAAAATCGCAAAACTCATTTATAGAATGAAAATCATATGCAAAATTCCAGCAAGCTTATCATAATGGATATCTGTTCGACACATCCCGATAAATAGGGCGCAGGGCTTCAAAAATTAATCAAACAAACGAATTTTGAACAATATATATAGGATTATTAATTTGAAAATTTCTTTGTCAAAATTTATTTTCGGATTTTGGCAACACATTTCGCTAACATTTAGAATTAAGTATTGTGCTCCTACATGAAAAGCGACTATGCATGTATTCCTAGAAGACTCGGGGCCATACTTTCAAAACTCGCTAAGTGAACGTAAGTATTTACGCTCTATTTTCTTGTCTATGATTGGTGGATTTTGCTTGAAAGGCCGTCAATGATTGGCTGACGAACTTACGATCTCTTAACTTTTTTGAAAGTATAGTGAACGTAAGTACTTACGCTCTATTTTCTTGTCTATGATTGGTGGATTTTGCTTGAAAGGCCGTCAATGATTGGCTGACGAACTTACGATCTCTTAACTTTTTTTTGAAAGTACGGCCCTCGGTTACTAGGAATACGGTTCCTATAGAAGACTTCATTTCATAAGATTAATTTCATTTTCGTTTTCATCATCATTTTTCATCTTCATACTCATTTTTTTCATCTTCATCATGCATTTCAGACCACTCAATGTATATTTTTTTCTTAATTGTATTTTCATTTCATGCTCACTGTATTTTTAGTGGAGGATCCAAACTTCCCAGAACATCTTCCCTAATTTCAAGATGAATTTAATTATCAGTTTTCAAAGCATTATCAATGCATTATATCCCTTTTTTATTCATTTTCAATATTTCTCGGATCCACCTCACATATTTTTTTCAAAGCATTTAATATTCATTACTAAAACATTTAAATAGTTTTTTCTATGTCATTTGGACATTTTTATAACTGTTTCAAAATATATCGCACATTTTACAAAATGTTTCAATAATTTCTCATCTTTATAATGGAAATGAATGCAGGCTACTAGAGTGCCCCTGCACGGCTCTCGTCTCGTAAAGTAAAATAGCGTGTAAAATGCATCACTTAACGGGGTATCAATTTACATTTTATGTTACTTTTAATGAACATTATATTTATTTATAATATTTCACTCCTATTTTACTATTTTTTTATTCATGTGATATTTTTTAAGATTTTAACTGATCAGTGACGATATAAATCACTTGTTTGTAAATTAATAATTATCAAGTGGAGAATTGTGATGTATCATTACGCATGAGGATTTATATATAACTTTGTTGGTAATTTTGTCTTAAATTATAATTTTTCTTCATAGAACATCAGCCGAGAAACGCGGGACGAGAAAAATTAATTGTTCACTATTGTCATTTCTTGATGTTATCTAAATTAGGAACTTCCTTGATTCAAGACAAATAATAATACTAGAATAGAATTATTTCGTCTCTTACATCTGTCATTTCAGAATTTCTTTTTCACTGGACCAAGAATTCTTCAGAAATTTGATCTCGCCTACGCGGGAAGCTGGACCGTGTTTACAATTTTTTCGACCCTATTTATTCTGCATTTTGTTTACCTTCTGTCCGAGATCGGTATCGCTGCACGTACAAAACCTGGACAAGTGTGAACAAGCTGAAGGCAAT
>NW_025932538.1:0-274 GCF_000764305.2 Hyalella azteca
TGCTTGCGCTTCCTTGCGGATGAACACGCACAGCACAATTATAGCTTGCTACATTGTGCTGCTTAATTATAGCTTGCTACATTGTGCTGCTTAATTATAGCTTGCTTTATTGTGCACCTAATTTATGTTAGAGATAAGCAAGACCACGATCTTGTTCTTCAAGAGATCCGTCAGGAGTCACCGGGGTAATATCGAGATTACGTGCACCGTGATCGTGGTCTTGCAGATCTCGTGATCGTGGTCTTGCAGATCTCGTGATCGTGGTCTTGCAGAT
>NW_025932539.1:0-1176 GCF_000764305.2 Hyalella azteca
CATTATTTCGGTGTACCACAAATAAATAAATGTAAATAATTAGCAATGGAAAATGTGTTGCTGCAACATTTTGAGAGACTGTGCCTAAGCAGAATAAAATATTATTATTATCATAGTAAATATACCAAGTAATAAAGTAGTTCCTTGAATGGCCACTGCTGACGCTAGGATCTGGATGTGGATGCGCCATGTTTGTTTAAAATTCAAATAATTTGATATCTTACTGCACCACAAGTTAATATATTTAAATAATTAATAATGGAAAATATGTTGCTGGAACACTTTGAGAGACTGTGCCTAAAAAGAATACGATATTATTATATAATTAGTCAAGATACTAAATAATAAAGTAGTTCATTTTCATGCCGCTGCTAGCGCTGGCATCAGTAAGTGAACCTTCTATGAATAATTTTAATTCAACATGGAATTATGGAGATGCAACTTCTAATCTACTATGATTAATTTGAATCATAAACATTTACGTAATACAAGAAATTAGCAATCAATAATTCAAGGTTATTTTGTAAGTTTTGTACCAACGGAAGATTATGTCTACATTAAATACGTATTGGCAACTTAAGGGGACCTGCTGCCCTAAATCGAGGTAGCCTATAACTCCTACAGTTATTATCTGATCATCATGAAACTTCACATGCATACGTAAAATGTAAAAATAATAACATTTTACTTCTATGAATTTTTCGAAAAAATTGATAGAAAACGTGATATTCATAGAAAACGGACAAATAACGGGTACTTTAGAAAATCTATCTCCCCCCACAAATATCGTCCGACAATATTGAGACACATATCATTAGATTTGTAAAGACCATACCTATCAACTAACCCATCACTTTTTTCATTTTTTATGCGCGTTTTTCTCATTTTTTCACTTTTTTACCCCTCCCCCCCTTCTCCCCCATATATAAGACGAACCATGCACAAATTAAAAAAAAGCGATGGATAGGTCGATAGATATGGTCTTTACAAATCAAATGATATAACTCTCATTGCTGTAGCTTGAAAACTGTACGAGGAGATAGGTTTTCCGTGACAATAAGTTGCATAAGTTGAACTTTTCAGGACGGCGCGACAAAGTCTCGCGCGCCTTGAAATAGGCACTCAATGTAGCATGGATAATAAACTACAGGCTTCTGTAGCTTAGTCCACTCAAGG
>NW_025932540.1:0-561 GCF_000764305.2 Hyalella azteca
AATATCAGCAATCATAGACAGGAAAATAGAGCATAAGTACTTATGTTCACTTAGCCAGTTTTGAAAGTATGGCCCCCCACATCGGCAAGTTGCTGCGCTCGAGCTTGTTGCCTCCGTAATATGATATCTTAGCCAGCATCCATCGTGGGGCTACGGCCGGCTTTGAAAAAAGCTAGCATTAAGAAAATATCGTTATTTAATAACTAGGTATAGTCATTGAATAATGACGTGACTATAAGTTTATGTGATAGATTCTCATAGGGATCAAGCCGAGCCGGTCTGATGAATAGCGGTTCTCAATCAGGGTCTTAAGATCCGCTTGGCGCACTCATACTGTTGAAGTTACAGCAACATATTTTGAAGAAAATTTTGAAGTAATATTGTAATTTTGAAAAAATGTAAGACTTCCCAAATCCTTCAGCCAAGCAATGGCGGCTTTACTATTAAAACCTGCCAATTACATGCAGGAAATCTGCCGCTACATGTACTTAGGCCGCTACGTGTACGTAGGCCGCTACGTGTACTTAGGCCGCTACATGTACTTAGGCCGCTACGAGTACT
>NW_025932541.1:0-617 GCF_000764305.2 Hyalella azteca
TGCCACGCAAATCCTAGATAAGCATTATTGCTAAGCATTTACTGATTTATCTAATGATGAATCCACTAAGAAAACTTCACCTGCTAAATTTGTCGTATTTCTGCACTATTCTGCGCTCACCCACATTAACCTACATGCTAGTGTTCACACAGCCGTTTGATTATGATGAAAATGATGCAATAGTGTTTTCCAAACAATAGTATTTTGGAAGTATTTTGGTCTTGGTGCTTTAAATGATCGTCATTTTCAAAATATGCTATGAAGAAATGGTTTCCGATAAAGAATACAATGATCAGCGGCGTACAACAATGATCGAATTTTTTCGTCTCCGAATTCTCAACGCAGATACGTATAATATTTTCAGTGCTCATCGAGATCAATAATCTCCATCGATAGCCCAAGTCGACTGAGTAAAATCTATGTAAAATGATCATGACCAAATTGACTGGGTAGAAAAATGGCATTGAATTTCCGGGAACATTTTTTCTGGTCTGTTCCCTCAAAATCGAGGAACCTTAAGGGCTTATGGTAATGGGATATTACCTGGACCTGAAATTTTATTCGAAGTGGCACAATTGTAGGGAGGATGAAAAGATTCGATCATGAATTTGAATTCG
>NW_025932542.1:0-10924 GCF_000764305.2 Hyalella azteca
TAGGAGATTAGAAACATTCTATTGTATTGTTATGCTGTTTCCTTGTAATTTTTTTCTGACGGAGAACTATATATGTAGTTGATTTTTTTTGACAACCTGTGTTGAATTTTTTTTCGACAGCCTGTTTTTTTTGACCTGTTTTTTTTTTCAAGTCTGACAAATGATTCAGCCAGCTTTGAGTAACCGTGAAAGACGTGTTTCTTCGCATCTGATGGTAATTAAATTCGAAAGTAACAATTATACGGCATCGAAAATCTGGGCCAAAATCGCTAAGCTCATTTTTTAAATTGACGTGAAGCACTCGTGTATTTTCCCTTGTTTCTCCTCAAGTTGCTTAACTTGAAGTGTTAGCTAACTTCTAGGCTGGGTAACATCGGTGACTTATTAATTCTGAAAGTTTACCCTCTTTTTGTTTTATTTTACTAACCAAGGCTCATGGGATTGAAGCAAAAAGATGAGGCTGGGAGATGCTTCTGACACCACAAGTCTTCTACATAAAATATTTATATATCTCAGATAAAATCAGAAGTTCCAATTTCAAGTCTTCTGATTCTCCTTTGCGATGATGTACATTGCACAATATGGCCTCCGCAGAAATTCCATTTCTCGTTCATTTCGACCACTCCTTGACTTTGATCCTCCGGTCTAATTATTTACGAAACGCAGCTACAGGAAAATGTCATCTGTCAGGGCATGAGTACTTCAACAATCCTTCCGTCAAATATATCTCTCACAATCTTTCCTTCAAGCATCACTCATCTTGTTCTCCTTCATGGATATTAGTAACACATTCCAACAGAAACATCTCTATAACAATCTCTACATCAAGGATATCTCTTATAAACAATCTGTACATCAAGAATATCTGGAACCATCTCTCCACAATGGATGTAATAATTAAGAAATTTATAGATATTTTTACTAAATTCCCGAGGTAGAAAGTTATCATTCTAATAATATTAAAGAGTTTGGCGGTAGACGTGAAAAAGAGTGTTATCGATTATAAATAATTAAATTCATAATGCCTGTATATGCGAAGATAATATCAAACTTTACTGTATGCGGTAAGAATTTGTTAGTAGTAAATGATTCAATCATTCAGTAGGTCATTCGAATTGACCACTTATTATTCGAAATTAATACACGAAAAGAAATTCGTGAATTTTCTACAAGTCAAAAAGATGGGCCACTTGGAACTGTAATAATCGTAAAAATGTTAATAAAAAAAAGCTCGCTGTAAATCTGCCTGCGGCAAGTGCATCTCGCAATTTGTTTCAGATAACGATTTAATCTGATGAATCTTGGTCGACTCGGATGAGTTATGAACTTATGAAAGCGTTTCTTAGCCAATAAAATCACTTTCTGTACGGGCATCTGTTTTTATATTCTGACAGCGGGCAAGTTAGAAGGTATTTTATTGATGCGAAAAAGTATTTTCCCAGGAAATAAATACCTAATAAAATTTTCCTATTTACAATTGATACAGATTTGTACAACTGATATGTAGCGTGCACAGAAGACGGAAGCAATGAAAGCGCACAAACATACGCCGTTCATCACGCGACATAATGCACATGATAAGATACCTGAGATGAAATCAAAATAAATTTTGTACTGAGTATATTTTGATTGTAAGTTTCAACACATAGTGTTTGTTAGCAGGTATGCGATGTTGTCGATGAAAGCGAACATCGAAAACACGTGGGCCTAGGACAAAGTCAATTTCAGCTATTTATAGACTTGTAGCATAATATGATATAATCTTTTTATACTTTCTAAGTAGCTAAAGACATTTAAATGATCTTCTAATATTATAATCCTTGGTTATTGGTAAAATTACCCTGTTTGTCGTCTACTAGCGCGCGGAGGGACATCGAGTGTGGTAATTTTCTCAATATGAGATTCTTTCACCCATCCTGCCAATTTGATCACCAGTTTTTTGCAAAATTTGCGTAATTATTTTCTGGCGTAATTATGAGCCATAGCCATAAACATTCGCTCAAATTGCATCTCTCGAAAGAGAGTTTGTCGCAAATTTTGGCCGAAATGTCGCTAAGTGATTGGAATTTTATGACTCTGCCGAACCGATTTACAATAATTTCAAGCAAAAAGCTTGACAGTTTTTGAATTATGAGCATTAAAAACTACATACATGTCTTGAAACATGAGCTAAAAAAAGGTCAACTTGTCAGCTGTCAATATAAGCCTGCATTGGAACACAGACGTGTTACTCGATATCATTAACGCAGATACAGTAATTTTATGGGTCAAGAGACGTTTCATTAACCGCAATCACTGCATTTCCTTGCACAACTTATGGGTAAAGATCTCCACTTATGAACATCAGTTTTTCGAAGTAAGCAATCAGGTTCTCACTCATCAGAGTCGACCAAGCTTCATCAGATGGGATCGTCCTCTGAAAGAATTGCGAGATGCTCTTGCCGCTGGCATTTATACAGAGAGCTTTTCATTTTATGCAAGTTTTACGATTATTTTATTTACAAATGACTTTCCTAATTTGTTATAACTTAATACAAATTTTTGCCCTTTTGAAGGCTGGTAAAATAGTTATGAATTTATTTTTGTTCCTCAATTTTCAATTTGATGTGGTCAATTCGAATGAACTCCTGAGTGCTTGAATTATTGAAATACTTACTAATTCTTTCTACCGAATACAGAAATGTTTGACATTTTCTTCGCACGCACAAGCTTTATGAATTTATTCATAATACATCACATTCAACTTCATGTCTCCTAAACTCTTTAGAATTTTTATAATTAAGGCTTTTCTCTCCTAAACTCAATGAAAATTTAAACAAGGAAAAACATATCAGCCCATTTAATAAATGACCTTAATTGTCGATTCTAAAACAAATTTTTGATGTTGTAGAATTGTTATTTTCTAATTACAGTACAATCTGATGCAAAGAAACGTGTCTCTCATGGTCACCTGAAGCTGTTCATCGGTACGTACTCAAAATAATCGTGCTGTCAAAAAAATTCTACCTCATATAGTTCTATGCCAGAACAAATTGACGCAGACAAACAATTTTTTTCGATACAATTGAAAGTTTTTGATCTCCTATTTCGGTCAGGGCCCTAGTGACCCATAGGTTATTAGTTACATGAGTTTATCACGGCGACAGACTAGCGGCCTATGTTGGTCTCTTACACGCGGGAATTTTGCTCGATCCTTTTACACGCTGGTTTAAAAGTTCCGTTCCTAGCAAAACTTCACCATGCGTTCCAATAATTTAGCACGTAAAACTATCAACAGTTATTATTAAAATGAAAAACTTTGAGAGAGAAAGTTATAGTTGATAAATTTTCGACATAAATGTTACTCTGAACGCAACTTCGTTGACTTTGTTGGGCTATTGAGCGATAAGGTCTCCCTGTACACGAGCACCTCAGAGCAAACACCCAAAGTAAAACAATTGTATATATTTTCTGATAAGCAAATAAAATGAATTAGAAATAAACGGTTCGTAAAATTATAGATATTATTTCCATTATAATTATATTACTTGAAACAACGTGTAGTGTTTTACTGGGTTCATTTCATGGAAAGAAGAAATTGGTGAAACACAAGCGTAATTCTTTCGGATCCTCTAAACCTAAACTGCATTATTTGCTGGACGCTTTGCTGCGAGAGCTGACACGTCCATCATCATTGGTAGAACAAACTCGCACCATGAGCTGACCATGAGCTGACACCATGAGCTGACCTGCACCATGAGCTGACTGGGAAAATAAGCTGACTTGGTAGATAAGCTGACTTGGTAGATAAGCTGACTTGGTAGATAAGCTGACTTGGACGATGAGCAGACTCGGACGAGCTAAGTCGGACGGCGAGCTGACCCGGATGATGAGCTGAGCCGGATGAGCTGACTTGGATGATAAGCTGACTCAGACGATGAGCTGACTCGTACCATTAGCTAACTTGGACTATGAGCTGACGCAGACGTTGAGCTGACCCTGACGATGATTTAACTTGGACGATGAGCTGACGATAGAATTGCTGATATTGATATCGAAGGCGGGAGACATTTTCCACAACAATTTCATCCGCAAAAGTTGGTCCATCGACGTAATGGTTTATCTTTTTTATATTCAAATCTTTGATCGGTGATGCAGTTCATAAATGTATGCGCAAAATTGAATCCGTGCTGATTAAAAAAACAAAATTCTGAAAATACATCAATACCTAATATCAGTCTTTCGAGACGCTTTGAATTGTTAACTTTTGGGCGTGGCCTAACAAGAAAGAGGCCTAACAAGAATTGGATAAACTCTCAAATTCAATCAGGCAATTCAAAATAATTTATTTTGTTCTTAGGTTCTGGAATGAGCGACTTTTATGAGCTGTACTTAAATTAATGATATAAGTCCTGTATTAGAAGGTCTTTATCGTATGGTCATTTTTACGGTCTGGCTCTAGATTATTATCTCACTCAAGTTACGATAAGCTGGTGGCGAAGACTTTTATGCTCATTTACATCGTGGCAATTACTAAATTTCCTGGAATACTTCATCTGGAGACAATTGACGTCGACTTAATTCTTCTCCCTACTACGTAGCGCCAGTGCGTTCATTTCTCCCTGTATATGATATACTGTAGGTACGTCAATTAATACAGTATAGTCGTATTTATTGCGGTCGCGGTAGCACCATGCAAATATTAGAAGCATATCTCGTTATTCATATAAGCCAGTCTGCTCTGACGCGGGGGGGGGGGTCTCGTTACTTAAGACGTGCAGCAAATAAAAAAAAATCATTTGAATACGAGTCTGAAAATGTCCATTCATGAGTACCTTGAAAAATTCTACCTTCTCGAGATGTAGTGAAATATGTGGGATTACATGTAACAAAGATAATTTTACTTTACAAGTCGTTTTAGGCGTCAACGAGTCAGACTATTTCCATTTCAACCCTTGCTGCATGCACTAAGCAGCCTTTACGTTAATCTACGATGATTAGTCCCTGCAAACTTTCTCATTAATGAGATGCCGACTCAGTCTTCAGTCTCACTACTGCCTACAGCAGACAAACTGTAAATGTCATTGCGGAGGTCCTCCATGTTATTCAAAAGTCAATCACGACTGTAACTCAAGATTATTAACTTGGCATATTGTCAGTCGAGTTACCAACATGAGTCCATCCCATCAAATGCATACTGATTATTATTCGTGACTCCTAAGTTAACTTAGGTAATTAAGTGAAATATTTTCCTTACGGAGAGTTAATGAACAATTCCTTACCTAAATGACCTCAATAAATATTACATAGAAGCAGCTCTGCCGGAAGTACCATATTCCATGAGCGGAAATAATCAGTCTCTCTGTAACATACTAATATTAACTTGTTATTATTAGTTACTGGAAGTATAGGTTATACATTGACAACCGTGGAAAATGGCTAGTGTAGTATTATATGCGTAGCTTTTCACTTAAAGCCTCAACTTAAATTATTATTTGCTTACATTATTATGGTGTCATTCATTTCCTATGTTGGCAATCTTCAGGAAGGATTGGACCTTCGTTACTCATAGGTCACGAATGATTTGTGACGTATTGATCTTCATTATTCATCATATACTTGATGTTTATCATTACTTTAAACACCGATATCAATGGCTCGTCGTTATCAGCTGACAAGTTACTGTCTGAGTCTACTGTCTATCGCACGCGCTATCAGCCACTCCGCTATGGTTACTTTATGAACCTGACCGCTCATGTTGAAGTCAGGAATTGAATGCATTTATGCAATTTTGTACTGTCGGAGAGATTGCACTCGATGAAAGCAAAGTCAAAAGTTTCTCTCCACAATTACTTCATTAAATCTTTTCCAATGAGAGAATAGAGACTACTCAGAGGCTCTTAAATGCATCGAACTAGAGGCTGCTCTCTCATTAATGAGAGAGCAGTATGGAGTTCGATTTATTTAATGTTTTCAAGACGCGGAAGTGTGAGAGATGTTGATATGAATATTATTCTTGACTATGCAAAATAATATATAACTAGGAAAAATTAAGGCTCTGGATTAAAAACCATTCGAATGGCAATTATATATTACCAAGGCTGAGCTGTAGCTCGAGCGTCTCACAGAGCTGGTGGACATGGCACCGAGAAAACGTACTTCAAAATCCAGGCTCTTACAGTGAACATATCATTACATTAATACTTAATTGATAAAAGTATTCGATCCTTACATTATTATTGATTTTTCTTGAGCTTTATTTTCCAATCACATTGAATAATGAAATCGAACTCGGTTGCAAATTATTCATATTTAGTTTCATTTGCAACGTCTTTTGGGCAATCCTTCAAATCCTTGCAACTGCTATACAAGACGTTCGTCATCACGCAGTCCAACGGATTTTCAAGAATATCAGTGTTCGCGAGTAATGAATCATGAAATGGCAAGCCCCTTGACAATGAAAGTTTTTATTCCGTCTATAATTATTATTTGAAAAAATTCAGCCTTGCGCTTCTCTGAAGGATTTCTTTTCCCTATTAAATAAATTAACTATATAAAATTTATTCAAGAAAAAAATGACTCATTTAAACGTCAAATTAGCTCTAATAATGTGACTTTTCAAAGAGATTGTAACGTAATGTGTTGTAGAAGAGAATTGTAACGAAATTTTCACTCATATGGTGCGTTTCCTTGGGTTTTAGACTCCATGAAATAAATGCCTATAGTTTCTGTTGAACCTCTTTGGCTCTGGCATTAATGTACAGAATGATCAGGGATAAATAAATAGAAAGAAATGTAGAAGAGTTAAGAATTTGTGAACTACTACTGCCAAAGTAACTACTGCCATTCTTAATTCTAGTTAGACTTTTATGCGCAGTCGAACAGTCAGAAAAAATTCTAGATTTACTTATTATGAAAAAAATATATAACTCAGTGCTCACTGTAGTGAGCGACAGATCGCTCACTTTCTCGTCGACGAAAACGTGAAGTCACGGACGGACGGACAGACAGACGGACATGGCGAGCACAATAGTGCATTTTTCCATAAATGAGAAAATGCGCTAGAAATCGACACCACTCCAGCACCATTAAATCGCTTCAGCGACGTTTTCTTGGAGAGCTGTAATTAATCGTGCCCCATTCACCGACTTAATTGACAATATCCAGTGTTTACAATCTGTATGACCAAAAATCCATCAAGGCTTTAGATAAAATTCCATCTGGTCNCTGTCTC
Organism: Hyalella azteca; assembly: GCF_000764305.2. NCBI lineage: Eukaryota > Metazoa > Arthropoda > Malacostraca > Amphipoda > Hyalellidae > Hyalella > Hyalella azteca. The sequence continues at coordinate 7,214 of NW_025932542.1, forward strand.
TTATACACATCTAGATGTGTATAAGAGACAGCCATAGCACCTGCAAGAATATTCTATAAATGTTCTGACCACGATCATGTGTTTGGTGAATAAAAGGCTATTCATGACGCAGAAGGTGCAGTCTTTGTCGGACGTCGCGTCGTACTCCTCGGGATGATCGGGCAAGAAGAATAAGCCGAGCCACAGGAAGTCAACCTTAGTGACGCGCTCCACAGCTCTGAGTCAAATATTTAATGGGTTAAAACAATTTGTTAGTCGTTAAAAATTAAACTATATGTCAATATTAAAATTTTACCCTAGGGTGTGTCCTATAAAACAGTGATGATGCATAATTAATACGGAAAACATCAGAGAAATAACAAGCTACAGACTAACTAATGCAGAACTGTGGACTGTCATTGTTCGAACATGAATATATTGGCACAATTTGCAATCGTCTGCACAGCCATGGAACAGTTGAAAAGACTCACCCATTTCTTTCGTAGAAATAATTGTCTTCGTAGTCAATTTGGCTCAGCGGCAACCCAGGAAATCTTGATACACAATGGCCCCTGCTGAAGCGGGCCAGGTTCACAGCGGCTGAAAAGATTAATTTAACAGTTTAATACCAGCGTGTGTCAAAATATGAGCTAGTAATAAAATGCCCATTTCAATGCTATAAATTGTCCCGTTAATGTTTTTATTTATGTGGCCCCTGCTGAAGCGGGCCAGGTTCACAGCGGCTGAAAAGATTAATTTAACAGTTTAATGCCAGCGTGTGTCAAAATATGAGCTTGTAATAAAATGCCCATTTCAATGCTATAAATTGTCCAGTTAACGTTATTATCTATGCAGCAGTACTTCATTCTGCCTATTAAACCAGCAGTAACTCATAATTCCGAATATATTTTTACTTATGAATGTCTGGCTGTCATTCAAAATGGGAGTGGTCACAATTTCCCTTCAGAACACGATTATTCTGATTATTCGGAACACCGGTCAATATTCTACTCATGGCTGTCTCTTAACGTCATTTCAAACAAGTTCATAGATATTCGAATATGATTAAATGAGATTCGTCATGAACTGAAAAACGGGTAAGCATGCATGGTCATTCAACAGTAATTATGGATATTCATATACATCTTGAATATAATGAATTCCAATTCAAACTATTTTATAATAGGTACCACAACTCATCTCAAAATATTAAGTAAACATAAATTTCTTTACTCCATATAAATTTTCGTATGCACCTTAATATATCGATATGATCCATATTGTGGATTTGTGATGAAACCTCGTTTTTATTTCAAGTGAAAAGGTTTGAACGGAAACACACACGCGTACTCATTAAATATACCTGTAACATACGTACATGTTCAGAAATTTTGTGTGCTTCAATAAAATTAGACAAAGATGAGCGGTTGCAAAAGAAAAGCTAAATTATTGATAAATTGATGCAGTCACTTTAATTTAGACACTTCTCCTGTCAGTTAGACATTAGTTATTATTAGGCAAAACTAGGACGAAGGTTGGAAAAAGTTCGCACAATTCTCAGCAATAAAACAACAGAGATTAAAATCAATAGAAAAAATATATATCAATATAAATAATGCATATCAAAAATTTAAAAATTACGGTTCGGACTATTCTTTTGGCGTCATAATAATGAAACAAAATATTTTTATAAAATAGGTAATGTTGTCAACGGAATTTAAATGAAACTATTCGCAGAACTGGACGCTTTCTGTATTTTTTTTGTTAAACCTGAAATTGCGTTCACGCGTGGCTCGTTCACCAGACAGGTAGCGAGTTCAACTCTGACATATTTCACTGTTGTATTAAATCCTGTCAAGAACGCTCTGAAATACACCATCAGAACTAAGACTGAGTTTGTTTCACGGCCACACTTCTTCGCTCACACTTAACTAAACAAATGAATATACTCACAGTTGTGGATGTGACTCTCCATCGTCGCTCGGTTCAGCTAAGTGAAGGTTACAGTAAGCACGTGGGTACTGCGTAAGTAGCTGGTAGGTTAATTAAGACTGACACACGCTCGGGGGAACAACAACTTGGAGTGAGCGAAGGCACCCGCAAGCGCGTCTTATGTACACGAACGAGCTGCACGAGCAGCCAATGAGGCGTTGGTATAGCGTGCGTCCTGACCAGTCTCCTTATGGTTCTTTGTCATCTGATGGAACTATGGGCCACGCCATCAGCCTTACGTCCAATTTCGACACAAGTGAGTGAACCCGGAATAAATGTTAAGAATCAATCCTCTCGTGAATTTAAAGTTCTGGTCTGAATCATTTCAACGAAATAATAAAAATAAAATGATATTTTTCTGCCGTTGACGGTGCCGTTTTAATTTCAACGTTTGCAGTTTATTCGCGAAATGAAAATTCCCAACTTGTTCACAATAATGCCACAATATTCCTTTGTTCGCATCTTACGTAAAAAATTTGACTTGACTAAAATTTGACTTTGCCTTGACTAAAAATTTGACTAAAAATCCCAGCCTTTTCCCAGCTTCTTGGCTGGGGAAAAATTGTCAACGGAAATTGTCAGGATGGAAAATAATTATCAGAGTGCAATATTATGAGTAAATTGACAGTAAATAAGAGTCAGAGCACTTAGAGGGTTATAGATTTTTTGTTCAGAAACTGCGAGTCTATAACGAAATTTGAAGGCTGATTGTACATCAATTGTATCGACTTCAATATGATTGCACTGTATTTTACAACACTTCTCTTTAACTTCACTTCTTGTTTGTTTGTTTGTCTTTCTGTCTGTCTGCTGCAAATCTTATAATCGATATTTAACGCCCTTCTACCTGTCCAATCGATCTGAAATTTGGCACACTTGCGTAAAGTTGGAGATAATGCATGAATCAATTGTCAGAATAAGTAATTTTATAGATTAAAATTTTTTTTTCATTAATAAAAAAAATTGAAAAATAATTTCGTCTGCTTCAAATCTTATAATCCATATATGACACACTTTGACCTGTCTAATTGATCTGAAATTTTGCACAATTGCATAAAATCAGAGACAATGCATGAATTAATTGACAGAATAAATAATTTTGAAAATATACAAAATTTTGATATCCTTAAAAAATTTTGATTTTTTTTTCAATATTTGATAATAAAATTAGAAATTAATTGTACATGTGTAACATCCAAGACACTGGATTGTTCAGAAGTGTTGTTTTTAAAAAGTAATTTTTAAACACATATTTTGTTTTCATTTATAATTCATTTTATGATAGGCTGCATGAGCGTGCTCGATAAGAACTTTCCATCATGCTTTCAAATACCGAATCGATTCGTTTTAATTGAAAAGGAAGTAAGGTAAAAAACTGTAATTTCTCCTCTCGCAGGACATTGCATGATAATAAATACTTATATTCCAAATTCCAAGCAGATCCGTTCAGTATTGAAGGACTGATGAGTTGTTGGGTTGAGCAAAAAGTTAGGTTTTGCGTTTGAGTCCGCCCCAGTTAAAAATCCAAGGCGTATCGCCGGCGTGTTTGGGTAGATTAAGGTAGAGACGCTCGGTTGGGGCGCCCGAGTAACATCTCCGCATCATCGGCGAAATGTCCACTTTTTATGCGCGACGGTTCGTTCTTAAACGGGTCTCTTATACACATCTAGATGTGTATAAGAGACAGCACACACACAGACACCCAGACAGACAGACAGACAGACAGACAGACAGACAGAC
>NW_025932542.1:11174-16781 GCF_000764305.2 Hyalella azteca
ATGTACGTACATACATCAACGCAGAACGAGCTTTTAGTCAAACTGTAAGCATTCAAATCATTTAAATTGATTATGAACTGAGCTCACATTCTTTTTGTCAGATAGAAGTATTTCCATTTACCAAGAAAGTGACAGTGTTCGGAGATGTCTAAAAATGCAATGTCTCTGTGTAAACATCGGGATACGAAATCATCAACGGTCTTTTGTTCAACAGGAGTGGATGTCAAAGTTTAAGTTTAGGTTCGAACACCAACTTACGCACGCACGTGTTCGATTGAGGAATCGATTTTATATATATATATAGCAGCCGAAACATGGTCGTAAGTAGCAGGCGGCCCCTCGTTTGTAAACAACCTTAAAGTCTCGCGCAAATTATCGCCGATGGTCACAGAGGCGATAATTGGTCACCCGTCCATCGCCTCCCGCCGACGAGCGCAATATCGCCGAAATTTGGGAGAAGCGGCCAATCTGCCGTTGCGCGCTCATAATCGCCCTCCACGCCGATAAACAACGGCGCCACGGCCTTAAATTTTAACTGGGGCAGGCGGGTTCGGAGAAGTGTTGATTCAAATCTTTCTCTTAAATTTTGCGCAAACAACATACTTGTTAAATTTTTGTGCGAAGTATCTAATCAAGTTTAAATTATACTGAAAAATCATTTTAGGGGATTTTTTTTCCATTTTAACTTAGATTATCCTTTTGTATGTTTTGTGTAATTTTTAATATGCAGTTTGCGCAACTTATATGCTAGGTAAGTTAAAAAAATAGCGCGATTTTCCTAATATGAATGAATCTTCGAATGTTGAATTTACTTCAAATTTCATATTCGACATCTCCTATAAATATTACTTTTCGCTTCCAACTTTTACAATTTTTTCTTTATTGGTATGTTGTATTTTTTTCTTGTTGAGGCTGCTGTGAACATTTGGTGTTGTGACTTCCTTGCTCTTTCTGTATGTTGCCCAGGAATTTAAGGTTCTAGCGTGTTTTTTTCTCTGTGTTAGAGCTTAACTCAAGCCATGCAGAAGAATAAAGGTCAGTTATTGTAAAATAGGATATATTATTGTGGAATTCTATTTATTCTTTCGCACAATTTTTTCTAGTGTTTGAATCCATAACACTATATCCATATAACACGTTATAAGCCATTTCGTGAATAACACTATAATGCCATTTCTTTAAATCGTGCAATTATATACAACGTGCATGCCAATAATGCCATAAAATTAATTTTTTCAAATTCACCTTTAATATGAATAAGAATAATAGAGCCTAAAGCTGCTGCCTATACCTCAATGCGTCCATATGCCTATCTATGTAGGCATATGGACGCATTGAGGAACAGTTTCAATGACCATGACAGACATTTTTTTTTTTTTTTTTGCATTAGAAGTTGCTGTAATTCTGAAATAACAATTCTACCCCATCGGAAATTTATCTCAGAAGCGACCAGGTCATTTCTGAAATGGGCTGATTTGTTTTTGCTTGTTTAAATTTTCATTGAGTTTCCGGAGAGAAAAGGTATAATCATGAAAATTTCAAAGAGTTTAGGATACATGAAGAAGAATGTGATATATTATGGACAAATTCATAATGCTTGTGTCGAAGAAAAGGAAAACGAAGAAGAAAAGAAAACATTTCTGTATTCGATAGAAAGAATTAGTAAGTATTTCAATAATTCAAGCACTCAGTATGTTCATTCAAATTGACCACATCGAATTGAAAATTGAGGAACAAAAATAAATTCATAATTTTTTACCAGCCTTCAAAAGGGCAAAAATTTGTATTAAGTTGGAACAAATTAGGAAAGTCATTTGTAAATAAAATAATCGTAAAACTTACATAAAATAAAAAGATGGCTGTATAACTGCCAGCGGCAGGAGCATCTCGCAATTCTTTCAGAGGACGATTCCATCTAATGAATCTTGGTCGACTCAAATGAGTGAGAACCTGATTGCTTACTTCGAAAAACTGATGTTCATAAGTGGAGATCTTTACCCATAAGTTGTGCAAGTAAACGTAGTGATTGTGGTTAATGAAACATCTCTTGACCCATAAAATTAGCGTTTTGATTGAGATTATTGTTAGCAGTTTGGCAGAGTCATAAAATTCCAATCACGTAGCGATATTTCGGCCAAAATTTGCGACAAACTCTCTTTCGAGAGACGCGATTTCAGCGAACGTTTATGGCTCATAATTATGCCAGAAAATAATTACGCAAATTGTGCTAAAAATTGGTGATCAAATTGGCAGGATGGGTGAAAGAAAATTACCACACTCGAGCTCCTCCGCACGCTGGTATAGACGACTAACAGTGTAATTTTACCAATATCCAAAGATTATAGATTATTTAAATGTATTTAGCTACTTAGTAAATATAATTAGATTATATCATATAATAATATAAGTCTATAAATAGCTGAAATTGACTTTGTCGCAGGCCCACGTGTTTTCGATGTTCGCTCTCATCGACAACATCGAATGCCTGCTAACAAACACTCTGTGTTGAAACTTACAATCAAAATATACTCAGCAAAAAAATTATTTTGATTTCATGTCAGGTATCTTATCACGTGCACTACGTCGCGTGATGAACGGCGTACGTTTGTGCGCTTTCATTGCTTCCGTCTCCTGTGCACGCTACATATCAGTTGTACAAATCTGTATTAATTGTAAGTAGGACAATTTTATTATGTACTGATTTCCTGAGAAAAGACCTGTTTGCATTTGAAGATATTTACGTACACTGTAGAGCGGGAGCTTATACAAAGTCAGCATTACTCAGTTTCCAAGACGACATTATATTCTTTAACTTTAAATAATGAGTTTTTTTAGCAAACTTTGAGCAAGTTATATTTGAAAGTGATTTTATTGGCTATGAAACGCTTTCGTAAGTTCATAACTCATCCGAGTCGACCAAGATTCATCAGATTAAATCGTTATCTGAAACAAATTGCGAGATGCACTTGCCGCAGGCAGATTTACAGCGAGCTTTTTTATTAAAATTTTTACGATTATTACAGTTCCAAGTGGCTCTCCTAATTTACGTCCTTATACGTACGAAAAATTACTGCCCATTTTTATGACTTTTGGAAAATTCACGAATTTTTTTTCGTGTATTAATTTCCAACAATAAGTGGTCGATTCGAATGACCTACTGAAGGCTTGAATTATTTAACTACTAACAAATTCTTACCGCATACAGTAAGGTTTGATATTATTTTCGCATATACAGGCATTATGAATTTAATTGTTTATCATCGATAACACTCTTTTTCACGTCTCCCGCCAAACTCTTTAATATTTTTATATTGATAACTTTCCTCCTCGGGAATTTAGTAAAAATATCTATCAATTTCTTAATTATTACATCCTTTGTTGAGAGATGGTTCCAGATATTCTTGTTGTATAGATTGTTTATAAGAGATATCCTTGATGTAGAGATTGTTTATAAGAGATATCCTTGATGTAGAGATTGTTATAGAGATGTTTCTGTTGGAAAGCTTGTGATAATAATATCCATGAAGGAGAACAAGATGAGTGAATTGAGTGATGCTTGAAGGTATGAATGTGAGAGATATATTTGACGGAAGGATTGTTGAAGTACTCATGCCCTGGCAGGTGACATTTTCCTGTAGCTGCGTTTCGTAAATAAGTAGACCGGAGGATCAAAGTCAAGGAGTGGTCGAAATGGACCAGAAATGGAATTTCTGCGGAGTCCATAATGTGCAATGTACATCATCGCAAAGGAGAATCAGAAGACTTGAAATTGGAACTTCTGATTTTTTCTGGGATATATAAATATTTTTTTGTAGAAGACTTTTGGTGTCAGAAGCATCTCCCAGCCTCATCTTTTTGCTTCCATCCCATGAACCTTGGTTAGAAAAATAATATACGGTTAAAAATTACTTTTTAAAGACAACACTTCCAAAGAATCCAGTATCTGCAATCTTACAGATGTACAATGAATTTCTCATCTAATTTTCGAAAATTAAAAAAATTTATTTTTCAATTTTTTAATATATATAAATTGCTTTAATATATAAATTTTTTCCAAAATTATTTATTCTGTTAATTGATTCATGCATTGCCTCTGACTTCACACAAGTGTGCAAAATTTCAGATCAATTAGACAGGTAAAAGTGTGTCATATATCAGTTATAATATTTGCAGCTGACAAAATAATTTTTTCAATTTTTTCAATATTGAAAAAAAAAATTTTTCTCATTTATAAAATCATTTATTTTGACATTTGATTCATGCATTGTCTTCAACTTTAAACAAGTGTGCAAATTTTCAGATCGATAGGATAAGTAGAAGTGTATTAAATTTTGATTACAAGATTTGTAGCAGACAGACAGACAGACAGACAGACAATACACAAGTGTGCAAATTTTCAGATCGATAGGATAAGTAGAAGTGTATTAAATTTTGATTACAAGATTTGTAGCAGACAGACAGACAGACAGACAAACAAACAAACAAGAAGTGAAGTTAAAGAGAAGTGTTGTAATAATAAAACAAAATGAGAGTAAACTTTCGGAATTTACAAGTCACCGATGTTACCCGCCTAGAAGTTAGCTAACACTTCAAGTAAAACAACTTGAGGAGAAACAAGGGAAAATACACAAGTGCTTTACGTCAATTTAAAAAATGAGCTTAGCGATTTTGGTCCAAATTTTCGATGTCGTATAATTGTTACTTTCGAATTTCATTACCATCAGATGCGAAGAAACACGTATCACACGGTTACTCAAAGCTGGCTAAATCATTTGTCAGACTTGAGAAAAAAAAAAAACAGGTCAAAAAAACAGGCTGTCGAAAAAAAATTCAACACAGGTTGTCAAAAAAAATTAACCACATATATAGTTCTCCGTCAGAACAAATTGACAAGGAAACAGCATAACAATACAATAGAATGTTTCTAATCTCCTATTTCGGTCAGGTTACTTAGTGACCCATATAGGTTATTTGTTACAAAAAATTGTGGGCATGAGTTTATCGCGACAGACTAGCGGCCTATGTTGGTCTCTTTGTCTTACACGCGGGGCTTTTCCTCGATCCTTTTACACGCAGGTTCAAAAGTTCCGTACTTAGCAAAACTTCACATGCGTTCCAATAATTTAGCGTGTAAAACTATCAATAGTGTTATTAAAATGAGAAACTTTGAGAGAGAAAGTTGTAGTTGATAAATTTTCGATATAAATGTTACTCTGAACGCAACTTCGTTGACTTTGTTGGGCTATTGAGCGATAAGGTCTCCCTTTACACGAGTAACTCAGAGCAAAAACCCAAAATAAAACAATTGTATATCTTTTCTGATAAATAAGTTGAATTAATTAGAAATAGACGGTTCATAATATTATATATTTTATTACCATTATAATTATCTTACTTTAAACAACGTGTAGTGTTTTACTGGGATCAGTTCATGGAAAGAAGAAATTGGTGAAACGCAAGCGTAATTCTTTCGGATCCACTAAACCTAAACTGCATTATTTGCTGGACGCTTTACTGCGAGAGCTGACACGTCCATCATCATTGGTAGAACAAACTCGCACCATGAGCTGACCATGAGCTGACACCATGAGCTGATCATGAGCTGAC
>NW_025932543.1:0-502 GCF_000764305.2 Hyalella azteca
TGACTGGTGTGACAAATTTTTAATACATTTGGAAACTCGCGGCCTGATCGTGCACTTATGTTAACAATTAATTAGATAGGAGCTAATTCATCTGGCGGCCAGGTGGGAATCTTGCAGTTTCAAAAATGATGGAAAGCTCTAGCTGTGGCCGGCACATCTAATGGAAGATGTTTTCTAGGCTTGCCTACAACTTGTAGGCAAGCCTAGTGTGGAATTCTAGAGGGATATTAAATTAACCAGTACACATAGCATATTGGAAACTCGGAAAGCAGGACCTGAAAGCTTGGAAAGGCCAGGAACTTTACATTTTCAGTCAATTATGTACATATCCTATCCCTTTCCAGAATTCCAGCTGTGACTGATTGATAAGATTGTAATTTTAGCCCCTTTCAGCTTTCCAGCTGCGCTTGGTTAATGGAATTGTAAGGTTATTTTGCTTTCTAGCTGTGATTGGTTGATGGGGATGCTTTCAAGCTGTGATTGGTTGACTTGATGGGGATGC
>NW_025932544.1:0-28994 GCF_000764305.2 Hyalella azteca
AGTCTCTCAAATCAAATCTGATTTGAGAGACGAACGTCTCAAATCGGAACCAGCTGGGGACAACAGAAGGAAACCCTCATTGTGACTTTCCAGGCCCTTATTAAGTCTCTCGTCACCTACTCTTTCCCAGTGTGGTTCCCTAACGTCTCTCCTTCGGCCATCTCTAAGTTGAAAACCATACGGAATTCTGCACTCGCTCATAGCCACGGGTTGTCTTCAAACGGCCTCCGCTTCTCACCTGCACAGCGAAGCTGAGGTCTTACCCGTGTCTGAAAACCTTTCTTTCCTCTGCTCACAGTGCCTACGACCACATCATCCCAACTATCCCATTGTCACCCAGATATCGGTGCCCCGTTCCATGAAACACAAGCTTCAAACCCGATTCTGGCATCATTCTCTCATTTGCTGGAAGAGGGTCCCTCCCCCGAGGAGGTGGGTCCTCCAATTCTCTGCCCCTCCATCTCATCCAGCGAGCAATCCCTCCACCTATTGAAGCTGGTAGATTTTCCCCACTCACTTGTGATGAAAAAGGGTAGTTTTGTTCATCGACTTTCTCGGGTTAGGTCCTAGACAGGTCAAGGTTTGTAAATAAGCTCCTTTTTCGATAAGAAAACTTTTTCCTAACTTGACCTAACCTAAGTTTCCTGCTTATGCAGTTATGAAAATTCAATTTTCGACCGGGTATCATTTCTGGTATTAATCTGGTATGCTACCTGGCGAATACCAGAACCGTGTTGTTCATACCAGATTCCCCACTCAACAGGCAAAAAATACCAGGTTTTACCCAAAAACCCGGTTTTACCGGGATTTTGAAACCCGGTTCGACCAGGATTGAGGACCATATTATTCATACCAGTTTCACAAAAACTACAGAGTGGCCAGAAGCTCCCTTTCCCAGCTCCACTCCGGCTCATCGCGACTCAACTCGCACCATGCCCGAGTTATAGCAGCGAATAGCCCTCTCTGCTCAGAGTGCAGCGTTATTACGTCGAATCTTACGCGCGATAACATTCCCTCTTCTTTCACACTTACTCAAGTGTATCATGTAACAGTGGTAGAAGCTCTGTTTATGTGCAGTATGAATGGCGCTGTCATTACCGCCCAGGTTCTAGAAAGTATTTCAAAAATTTAAATCAATTATACATCCCAAAGAAGATTCTTCCGAATTGATACTCGCTATAGGTTCTCGCTATACATATGTCCCGGGTTCTCGGCGTTGGTTAAAAAGTGTATGCATGCTCAAAAGTGGGTAAATGATCAGGTGATTTAGGGCGTTTGAGCAGATTGTGATGATACACTCGTTGAACCACCCTACTCCTGTTCTTCTAGATCTTGTCAATAATTTTCAAATTAAATCAAATTAAGTTTATTGAAAACAGAAAACTAAAACAAGACCATATTATAATAGAATAGAAGTGTCGGCATTGAAGAAATAGGCCCATGGCCTGTTGCCGATTCTTGTACTTTTCGTGACTTGATTCACAAGGGATCCGGCCTTTGGAACCCGATCTTTCCATAACTGACGATTGACTGAGATAGCTGCTAGACTAATTGCCTGGTCCGTAAGGTGCTATGCATTTCAAGACAGAACATATGTTCCTGCATAGCTTCATCTAGTCTGTTCTTGAAGGCGTTCATACTCGGAGCGTCAACGATGCTATCAGGGAGGCTGTTCCACATATCGGTGACTCGAAGCAACAAGAAATGTTGTCGTAGGGATGTGTTACAACGCAGTTTTTTTAGTTTATAGCCGTGGCCCCTGGTGTTGGTTCTTGTATCAAATTCTAGCAATCCTTCTGGGACCTTGTATTAACCGTGGGTATATTTGTATACTTCAATGAGGTCACCATGCAGACGTCGATAACGGAGACTTGGAAGCTTCATAATTTTCATTCTTTCTTCATAAGGCTTGCCTTTCAATCCCAGAATTATCCTTGTTGCACGTCTTTGAAAACTCTCGACTAAAATTTTGTCCTTTTCTAGTTTTGGCGACCACACGACATAGAATGCCATTTAATTCATGCGCTAAAGTTTAATCGAAACCTAAATTTTGATCGAAATAAAAATTGGGTTTATTTGACTGAAGCTAATCCAAGTTTTAACTAAATCATATCTAGTTTTTCAATGCCGCTCAATTTGATTACAAAATGCTAATAACAGATCAAAATTTGTTGAACGCGATAGAGAATTCAAGACGAGAACTGGAATAACCATGATGCATTTTGAGTACCGACATCATCCGACCGATGATAACACAGACGAGAAATCCCTTATCTTTTCGCATTGGACTCCAGCTATCCTTCTGCTATCTTATACTAAAACTCTTATTGCGAACCTAATAATATCTAAATCTCTTATAGGCACCTCCAAATTATGGAACTTCAGGTGAAGGTCTAGTGAGTATCGTGATGGGAGGTGTGGAATTGTCACCAATGACATTAAGTCAAAACATGGCCACGAGGAACATATTGAAAGGAATTACTTCGTGGCCAATCGGAGCAGACGGAATGGTGGTGGTTCCCTACAGGTGCGAAGGTGAGAAATATAATATAACCTTTAAGATTAATTATGAAAAACTAACATCATTTGAGCATTGAAGTGGTCATTGATATGGTCCAAGAAACGACAGTTTTTGAACCTCACAAAGTCTCTATTTCTAAAAACAATTCGCTACCGGATAAATTTCTGTTTGCGTGAACTTACACTGGCTTGATAATCCATTTGATTCGGTGAAACATGGATTTGTCATTAAAAATTTATTTGAATTGAATAAATTTCATAGGCTGCTGAATAAATTGCTTATCAAGCTCTCATAACGCAGCAAATAAACTAATTGATTGATTTATTTTCATAACATAGATTGATTACAACATGTTGATGTGAATTTTGGTTAATTTATTTAATTTCAGTCCAGCAGCATGTAATGAATTCGAACAGCAACACTAATATATCTCCTTGGCATATATTAGGCTAGGATGTTTTCAATATAATAATTATAAAAAATTAAAATATCTGCTTTAATTCTCTAGCTTTCAAACCTAGACATGATCAAATGCCTGTCTCATTGCTGAATTAAATGAGGAATAGATGAGTCCAAACCTATAGAAGACAATGATTCCCTCAGCTATGCTAAGTGAATGCGAACTTTAACTATTAAAATGTAATTTGCCAATTTTATTCTTTTAATATTTTTTATGGATGAAATATGATGAAAATTGCACCAAAACATATTCCCTGGAACTTGTTTGTTTCACTCTACCATAATTCCGGAAAACCAGTAATTTTGCCTTCGTTAGGTGCGGTCAACTTGACGCGCTTGGAGCCGGCGCTGAGGTCCTGGGAGAAGGACTCATGTGTGAGATTCCGTGAGATGGCAGCCAGTGAAAAGCTGCACGACACCTACCTCCTCATTAGAGCATCTACTACACAATGCCGAAGCACACTGGGCGTCCATCCGAAAGCTACCTTACTGAAAATAACTGATTCCTGTGGGGTATGGCTGTGCCTTGCATTTGTAATGAGAACCATGATGTTCACCTAAATCCGATCTCATCCCAACCTCATAAACTTAAAACAAACCTAATATTGCGCTATTCGTCTATCCTCGTCTCATACTATATTTTCTATCTGTCTGCAAGAATCACAGCATTGGCATGTGTATTGTCCGGAATGTTATTATTGAATTCAGCTTTAATCTTCACATCAATAAGACTGTCCTTAAGACGTTCATCTTGTCGGCTGATATCAAATATGAAAATCGGATGTAAAAACCTACAATCTCTGTCTGCAACCGCACTATTTGTATAAAATGCATAATCTATCATCATTTTATAAACTACTGCATAATTGTAATTATTGAAATCAATTTGTAAGTTTCGTTCAGGATATCTTTCCTTATTCAGCTTGATATATGCATTCTTTAAATCACATTGATCAAACAGTGCATTATTTGAAAGTTGTGAATTATCTCTACCGGCTTGCAATGCTAAAATGACATAACGAGGTCTTTGAGTTTCCGGACTTGGTGTAAGAGTCCAATATTAGGACTCATTGTTTCTTCTAATTGTCCATTCATGTATGCATTGATATTCGAATTTTATCTTTCATTTGACGATATAGTTTAATATTATATTCATCAGAAGGCTTGTAAGCCGTTATTTTCCAAATAAGCCTTTTGATAGTAATTTACCCATCGATAACTTTGCTATAATTTTCAATGATTCGGAAAATATGTTTAAGAGGAATTGGAACATTAAATTAAACATCATCGGCTCCTAAATAATTACTACGTTCGTTGAATCCATCATTCGATTTTTAATTTTTCTTAGTATCAATACTCTAAAATAATATCATATTTTCTTTGGAGCCCCGTTGATGAGTTGTCAATCTTTTCAGAGTTGTCGCAGTTCCAGAATAGCTATAGCCCTAAGTTTCCTCATTTCCGAGTTTCAACTTTTCAATTGATTCATCAATTTGAATAGGTTCGTTCCATTGTAAGTTCTCAATTTTTCTAAATAATTGTCTTAAAGATTATTTATTTTTTAGCTCAAGTGCAACTGTACTGTTATTTCTTGATCCTATATATAGTGTTCAAAATATTTTTATTCTGTTCTGTTAACCAAATTCAGATATCATAAATTGAAGGCTGATCTACAGTTAGATAAATTTGTTGACTAGGATTCTTTAGAATTTCATACCCAAGGGAAGCTTTACAGGACAATTTATATAAGATACTGTGTAAAGCACCAATAAAGATATGATCCGTTGATTACACTGCAGTGAAAAAGCATTGAATCAACAGTAATTAAATACACTATATTTGTACCTTCATGTTCTCTAACACCATCCAACATTCGATCATCAAGCCTAACAGAGTATGTAAAATGTTGGGTTTGCCAGTTTGTTGAAATAAATTTGTAAGTCAGATCACGAATAGCTATGTCACATTTCAGAGTATTGTTATTTTATATATCGAATATACATTGGTGTTATTACAGTATATCAATTAGGTCTCCGAGCATTTCTTTCATTAAACTTATTGATGCTCTAAGTCTCATAACATCTGGTGGAGGCTGTTATAACTCCTTAATTCAGCACGTGTTTCAAACAAAAATTTATTATTTGTGTTATCGATATTTGGGCTCGAGTGATACATACCCGGTCCCACCAATGCCAGTTCATGAAATTTGTTCGCATCCAATTTTATTGCTGGCATGAATTTCGTGTAAATATCACAATTTATACCGGTAATAATTAAGCTTCGCAAATCTATTTTCATAAACAAAAATCATTCAATAGTTTATCTTCATGATCATCTAATAAACTTATTTTCTAAGTTTATGCGTGCGTGCTTGCAATTCATGCAGCATTCGGCGTTTCCCAGTTAAAATTTAGGGCAGGGAATAGAGCAGGCCGTCGCCGGCTGCAGAGCCGAAATAATATTGTTGTGATGGTATGGGATTAGCCTAATACTTTGTGAGATCACAATTTTCGTTTTTGTAAGTGGTATAAATTAGGAGGTGATTTACATTTTCAGCCAAAAGTAAGTTTTCAGCCAAAAAAAAATCAGTGTAGCAGCCAACCAAAATTACTTAATAAAAATATCTGCTTCATGAGCAGCGAAAAAAAATCGCTATTAAAATAGTAGGTGCTTGAATTGCGTGGGAAGAAAATGGACGAGCTTTGATTACTTTAGTTGTCACTAGCTCCAATTCTGATGATTGCGACACGCCCGAGCGAAGCCTGTTACCTTCTTTGTACGTCCATCAACTGCAGCCGATCGCGTCGTACAGGACTGAACGCCGTTACCGTGTTAGTGACTGCGATGCTACGAGCTAACCGACATATACATAACTGAGTTTTGATTCCGCACTCTACACGCACTGAAGCTCACACTTGCCCACAAACCGGCGCCTGTAACTCCTTGCCTCAATATTATTGTTCCTGCATTGGCGCTCAGGCGCCGATTTTACGGGGTTACCTCAGATGTGCAATTAGCCCTCCAATTCAAGTGTAGGCAAAGACTTGCTCATAGAGGGCGCATTCTTAACTTTCGCAAATGCCAGCTTTGCACGAGGCTCGGTTTCACTTTCAGAAACAACGTAGGCATTGAAGCCATAAAATTGTTTGGATGCATCGGTGAACAACACCAGTGAAACCTCTTCACCTTTTTGCGCCAGCTTGCGATCAAATTGCACCTCTGGCAGAGTCTGCCAGTCATGCTTTAGTTGGAGCCAATCAGAGATTATCTCCTCGGAAAGAGGCTCGTCCCAGCCAACCTTGCTCTCCCAAATGTGCTTCATCAGAAGCTTACCTCTCACAGTGACAGGAGAACATAGGCCCAAGGGATCGAAAATTTTAGATATCTCCGACAAGATGATTCTCTTTGAGAATTGAGGGTTTTCGCTGAAGGCAGCACCAGCCACAGCGATAGCGTTACTCTTCGGGAAATAGTTGTACCCGAACAACTTCTCAGCAGTAGCCTGGTGGTCAGCCCCGACACCCTCACGCCGGAATACCTCAGAAAGCTCAGGGTTATTTGAGGCCCAAGATCTCAATTGGAAACCACCCTCAGCCATACGAGAGAGCGACTCCTTGTACAGGTTAATCAACTTACTGAGGTCATTGCCGGTCAGGAACAAGTTGTCTACATAGAAGTTAGAGTCAAGAATTGCGGAGACCTCGTCCTGCGGGTACTGTTTTACATGATGCTTTATTACATAGTTAAGAATGAATGGTGACGAAATGAATCCAAAAACAAGAGAAGAATATCTGTAAGCTTTAAGTTTACCGGATTCGTCAACCCACAAGATTGAAAACCGATTGCGATCAACTCCCTGTTTAAGTTTGATCATCAGGAATGCTTTACGGATGTCACTCATGACGAGATAATCATCCAATCTAACTTTCAACGAAAGATCGGCAAGTTTTGTTAGGAGATTCACTCCTGGATAAGCAGACTCGTTAAGAGAAGGAGTCGAGTCAACTTTCAGACTGCAATTGAGAACAGGCCTTACTTTCGTAGTTACCTGCTCACCGGTACGAATGACCGCTCTATGAGGGATCCATACATGCTGTGAAGGATCAACAGCATCAAGGTCAATCTCCTCAAGTATACTATTCCTGCAGCTGCTGGAGGAAAACTTCATTATATGCCTGGAACATACCTGAGGAATGCAACTTCTTAAGTACTCTATCTAGAACAGCTTTTGCTAAACTAAAGTTAGACTTTACAGCACTAACCTTGTCCTCAATCCAGGGCAAATCTACGAAATATTCGCCATTGCGGTTTTCAATGGAAGATTCAAATTTAGCAATCTGCTGGGCATCGTAATCTGAATATTCATCTTCATATAGTTCAAGCTTATTCTCTTAGTATTTGGCAGCCTATGTTTTGTACTTGAAGCTTACCTTGTTTTTGTTCATAATCTCTGCTGTTTTCATTCAAAGTCTCTGAATTTTTTCCTTTAGTCTCGGTTTTTGTTCTATAAGAGTCTCTGTTGTTGTTATTTTTGGGTCTCTGTTGTTGTTAGAATAGAATAGAAATGTCGGCACTGAAGAAATAGGCCCATGGCCTGTTTCCAATTCTTGTACTTTTCGTGACTTGATTCACAAGGGATCCGGCCTTATGAACCCAATCTTTCCATAACTGCCGATTGATTGAGATAGCTGCTGGACTTATTGTAAGGCTCGTAGGTGCTAGGCATTTTGAGACTGAACATATGCTCCTGCATAGCTTCGCCTAGTCTGTTCTTAATTGAAGTCGTTCATACTATAGGAACGTCAACAATGCTATCAGGGAGGCTGTTTCGCATGTCGGAAACTCGAAGCGAGAAGAAATGTTGTCGCATGGATGTGTTACAACGCAGTTTTTTTAGTTCATAGCCGTTGCCCCTGGTGCTGGTAGTGATAATTTTTTCTCTTTTCATTAACAATATTTATTGTCAAACCAATATCGGCATGATTGTCGTGACTCTGTTTAAATCTTCCTTCAAGTTCTGAAAAAGTTAGTCGAAAGTTTGTCAGCCAATCACGCTACTCGATGACCAACCAATCACAGACGAGAAATAGGCTGCTAAGGTTACTAGAGCGATTTTTAATTGGAAGTATTGGAAGTACGGACCTAAAGCATCTCTCATTCAATGTGAGACGCTTTTAAGGGAAAGGGAAATTTAAGGCGCAGAGGGAAATTTACGACGCTAAAGGAAAATAAAGACGATATTCTTCGGTCTAGGTAGAGAACCTTGTATTAACAACAGATCGTTACACGTTGCATAAATATATACACATAGAAAAGGATTATAAAGCCTCCTATAAAGGATTTTAAATTCACCTATTAAACAAAGTAATTATAGTACAGGATGACCGTTGCTACACCTAAGTACTTACTCTAATAAGAGGTTCTGGTGGAATGAAAATAAATACTAAAAGTTGGAAGTAAGTTAACCATTGTCGTGTTCATCGTGGTGACGTTCATATATAAGCAAATCTTATTTCTACAATTAAATCTAATTCTAAATTTCTAAATATTTTTATTATATTAATTCACTAATCTTGAACGAAACCGCTACAGACCCAGTCCGAAAATTGCCCAGTTGGTAAAAATTGGGCAATTTTGGGCATGGACGATAAGCTATGCTCGCAGAAATTAATAAGACTCAAAGTAACTTTGTTGAACAATGAAAAGCATTCAATGTAAAAGGAAGTAAGATATTAAGACAATTATTGAATTCACAATAGAAGCTCATAAAATGACCTAAAACACAGATAATACGATGGAAAAATCAGAATGAATTCGCAAGCAATTTTTTTGCGAACATGAATGATTACTTGCGCACGTCTCGGGGAAATTTACGACCGGTCTCGTAAATTTCATATTCATGCTATTTCATATTCAAAGTGGCATGCTATTATGCTGTGTAAGTAAGGACATTCCTCATCCTTTCTTCCCACACTTTCATGCGCATATGAATGTCATACGCAAATATGGTGTATTCTGAATTATAAGTTACATAATTAGATAACACTTCTAATCTAGAAAAATCTATCAGAAATCATAGGCGTTAGAGCACTTGGTGCACAAAATAATAGCTCAGAAATCATTGTCCGTTAGCAGCATCGTACGAGTAAATCACTTGCACTTTCCTCCCTGGTATGCCAGAGAACAGATGGTGGCAACTTCACGAGTATACAGGGCAGCGGGTACAGTGGCATTTTATTAAACGAGTTAGATAATTCAGAGCCGCAATAAAAAATACGAGTGAGTAAATTGATAGCAAGAGCCAATACCCGCTCGATGGTCGATATAGGTGGGAAAATAATCCATTTCGAATTAAAAAGGTCACGCAAACAGTCTTAATTATTACATAATCGACTGCGGTAGCAGTGTTTGGATATTTCATGGTGACTGCGGTAGCAGTGTTTGGGTGTTTCAGGGCGACTGTGGTAGCAGTGTTTGGGTGTTTCAGGGCGACTGTGGTAGCAGTGTTCGGGTATTTCACGGTAGCAGTGTTTGGGTATTTCATGGTGACTGCGGTAGCAGTGTTTGGGTATTTCATGGTGACTGCGGTAGCAGTGTTTGGGTATTTTGGGTATTTAATTTCGCAGTTCCGCGAAAAAAGGGCATAATTCAAATTTAAAGTCATTTTACCTCCCATTTAACAACATTCGGCGCATTTCCTATGCCTTTTGTAATGAATCATAGCCCTTGCATTGAAAATGCATCTGTGTTACACGATCACGCAGGCTTACACTATTTTGTAGGATGGAATTACGATATCTTGACAATATCGCGCCGAAAGTTCTGCTTCAAATTTTTAAGTATTCTTCTTGTTGTTTCCCTACTATATCTCACATACAAAAACTGCATTACGAATCTGTATTTACGATGCAATATTTGTAAATTATGAAAATTTGCAATTAATCAGAATTTCATGATTATTTACTAGCTGTTACATTATTGGCTTTAAGTTAATGTCGTTCATCGTTTGACTTACAGCGCCAGCACGCGGTATAAAAATGACAACCATGGCATGTTTCTGTCTGTTTATATAATATTTTTATATTTAAATACATATTCTTTAAATTATTTTAAGAGAAGGGATGACTGAATATTTAAGATCTGAAAACGACCATCTCGATTTTTGAGAAAAAATTCCCACAATTCATTAGGATATCGTAATTGTTAGCCCCTTGAATCTGACCTTCATAAGGTAAAGGGATGGAAGTGAATCATTTATTTAAAAGAGACACGAGCTTAAGAGACCAATCAAGACCCACTTATTTCTCTATATGCTTGTGATTCCAATTAAGTAATACATACAATTAAATAATATTTTAATTAAGGAATGCAAGGCCTCAGTCCGAACTCTACATAAATAACGGAGTAGTGGATTTGAGATAATTCTGAACTATTCTTACCAGTCTAGAAGAAAAAAAAAATCGTGGTCGATTTTCAGGCAGTTTCGTTAAATGTTTGTGCAGGTATTGATCAGATAATTACTTATCGACAATATGAAAATTCTATGCATAATCTGAAACAATGAATACTTTTTAAACGTGAATGATCAATCAACTATACATGATCTTACTGCTTCTTTCCAACCTCACATAACTTTGTTCTAGTTTATTTAACGAAAGATTCCGAAGAGACGACTGCTGTCGACTGCTGTCGCCTGCTGTTGTCTCTCCAGATAAGTCAAGTTTGATCATGATAAAAGAGAAATTTATTGCTCGACATACAATGGCAGCTGTCAGAGAGGATGACATTCTGTTTGAAAAGGATTAAGGCTCAGCACCAGATTTCGATGAGCTGCCCGGCACTTACATGAGTCACGGCGCTGTATGCTGCAAACATTTGATTGTACGACACGCCTGTCGTTGTGTTGAGACAACGCAAACGATGAATGACTGTAGGTGCGCCTGAGTTTGACCAGCCTAGGTTGATATATGGTCCACGTTGTCGAGCTGGTGCAGTGAGAACTTTTAATAAGATATGTATTTCTGCATTCACTACAAGTCGTTGTGCAGGTATCATTCAATCACGTTGCAAATGAAATGGCGTTTTCTTGGCGTTTTCATGGCTTTGCTTTTAAAAATTTGCTTTTAAATGCTTGTTTGCTTTTAAATTCCTTGTTGCAAATGAATTACTATAAAAATCAAGTAATATATACAAAATCCATATTCATGAATTTTGAACCTTTTTTCTCGAAATATTTTGGTCTAAATTAGTTTACTAGACGAGCAAGTTACTTGTTAGAATTATTCTATTGCGAAAGTTCTTCTTCTCGGAGCTTGTGCTCCGTGCATTAAATATTAAAAATCAAAGCCCTTGTGAGAACCGATTTTCTGATGTTTAAAAACATTATTTTTCATCCCTACGAAGACAAAGCTCTCCGGGAAAGATCTATTTGGCAAAGATATCAAACGAGATAAACTTATTTTTTTACGCTGCTCGTGAAAAATATGGAACTAACAGAACAAAGAACTTCGGCCGTCGGAAAAGTTTACAGAGTGACTCGCTATGTTGAGTTACTAGAATTGTGACACCTGTTCACATGGTATACCACCTGCACTTGTTCTACGTGTCACAAAGAACCTTCCTCTATAAAAGAAGCGACACTCGGCGAGTCCAAAGAAACTGTGATCGTTGGCCGAGTGAAGAAATTAGGAGGTTTGATTTCTGATAATTAAAATTTGTGCAAGCTTCTCTTTGCTATAATCTAGTTTACTGGAATCCAAAATGAACGTTGCAACAAAAATGTTTACTCACGGCCAGATTTTATTAAATTTCTTAGCATTCGTGGTTGCTGTGAGTATTATTATTTATTATTGTTAATTAAATACTATTGATGTCTCATGTTCACTATTTTAGATGCATGCATACATAATTTAGCCTTTATGTTACTAAGAAGACAATGTTAGAAGAAGACAATGTTTGCATAATATATATGTTTATCTATAAGAATATGTATATTAACTCTGCACATTTTCAAAATACTTTTTTTTCTAACGTGGTATTTTTAAATATTCTTTTGCGGTTTAAACTATGTTTTTTCTGTTACGGTTCCACCCATCACACTAAAATTCAAGGATTGTTCGCCAAATGCGCCTGTATTGTGAAAAACCGATGTGGCAAGACGAGCTACTGGAGAAAACTGTTGCAACTAGTCATAGCCGTTAGGTTATTTTACCAAGACATTTTTATATATTTCACAATTTCATCTGTAGTCAGGAGGATTACTCGTGTTAGCTTTTATAACTAAATGCCTTTCTGTTACATGCACTGGGTGAGATCAAATTATTTTTGTAAAAATTCGTCGTAAATCTCCCAGTATTCCTTCCCTGATCACTAAAAAATTATAATGTAGGCATTTCGCAATAAATAATAATCTGACCTTACATTTAAAATTGTTCAAATAACTTAAAGATACAACCATTCTTATGTAAGCACATTCACAGCTTATTAATAGTTATCGAGGATAGATTGCATTATAACACGGTTTAGAATAAATCAGATGATACAATTTGATTCTAATCTAACTGCAATCCAATCTAAATACACTGAAACGCTGACTACAGGCGTTAAAATGCAAAGATACGGAAGAAATGTCGAAAATTCCTTCCTAAAATTTCTTCATGGCTTATTTGAATAATTAAAAATATCAGTTTATTTATATTTATTGATATAGTTAGGAAAGTTGGAGTTAGGAAAGTAGTAGCTAAATCGATGTCTGGGGATGTATATTCGTTGAGGTCTGCACAAACGTTCTAAATCATTGGTTAACGATCATTTACCCCCGTTCAAAAAACCTCATCATTAGATCATGGTTGAACAGGCCGAGAACCCGAGACATAACTCAGAGAGAATGTGACTTTGGTATAGATACTTCTTTGGAATATGTAATTGAATTATATTTTTGAAATAATTCCCAGAACCATGGTGCTCATCTTTATTGATGCATATCGCAGGCAATAAAATCGATCTGAATATTCTTCGTATCGATGAGAGGTAATTCGAATAGAATTAATAATTTTGAATTCGTTCAAAATGGTTTGTCTTGGTAATATGTGATGGTTTCTGTTTAAGTAAAATGAGCTACAGTTATTGTGTCTTCTACCAGTGTAAAAACTATCAGCTGGGTTATAATTCTTTTCCGAATCAATATCGTCACAAATGAACAAATTTTTGTTATGAGGAACTTCATCACTTGGGTCAGGGACAGGAGCAGTATTCTCAAAGTATTCGATTGCACATTTTGTTGGTGTCTTTTAGGTAAGTTTTCATGATATACATCATTATTGCCATTGCCGTTGGATAACAAATCAATGATTTCATATTTATTATAACTCTTATCGAAGGTGTTTGTCAACAACTCATTTTCAGGCTGATGACTATATTCAATAAAAATTTCCAATAGCTATGGCGTTTTTCCGCAGTTCGTGCTCCCAATTATGAGACACCTCAAACTTGAAGAAGGAAATAAAAAATGGCTCGCAGGTTTATTTTGTACTATCATCTCTCCCACTTATAGAGCATTTCTAAAAGTTTTATTTTTAAAATCATTTTCAATGTTTGTTCTAATACATTTACTTGAATCAAAAGCTGATTTATTTCGGCGGAAAGATGGTGAATATCATCGTGGATATTATCAAAATCAATCTGCAGCTCATTGATATTTCCAGGATTGAACATCGTCTCTTTTTGGACGTCTGTGATGCTGTCTTCGTTTTTTATAAGAAATTTCATCAAGCCTTTTTCTTCTCATAGGCTGCTTCGAATGACAATAGCGTGTGAATGAACTACCCTCTCTATATTGGCTTAAAATTTGCTTCCGTCGTAAATCATGCTATATTTTTTTATATTTTTAATGGGATCATCATACTTGACTAGATGAAACTTGACTAGATCATAGATCATACATGACTAGACTTTTCTCAATCGAAACGTATAGATAAAATTTGTAGAGTGAATTGACAATCTTTTGTTTATCAATTAGTTCATTTGGTAAATTAGCTCACATTTGTATTAACCAAGATTATAAATGCATTTGATTCATTTAATAATAGTTTAATATAAATCTTTTCCCAAAATCGCAGTAGAGATCTCGTTACCAGCGAACGCTTGTTCCAAGATTGATTTTTTCCTCAAGTCTTTCAAGCTTCTGCGATTTTAGTGACTCGTCGACTTAACTTATACATGCGGCATTCCTATCCTCAATTCGACAGGAAATAATTGCACGTCTCCGATTATTTAGATCCAATTTTTTTCAGCGTCAAGGTGTCCATGGCCAATACCTGGAGGGCCTCTTAGCTATGCTGTGGATGTGCTATTCATTCTTGTACTAAATATATTAACTCCACTCATTTAAATAATGAAATTTTTCTAGAGCCTACAAACTATACCAAACACTTGAAGCTATTAAATTATTTACGCGATCATTTAATACTTTGATCAGTTCCATGTTTTTATTAGTTTCATTTAGTAGAATCAATTTAAGTTGATTAATTTCATTTTTATTTGATATAATATCTCAGTACATTCATGATATATGTTTTAATATCCTTATTATATTTCGATGACAAAAATGGATGATATTTTTAATGAGATGAGGCATCTCATTAATAATATCCTTCATTTTTCATTTCCTTCACTCCGATCGTAACTTCGTGATTTGTTCTGTTATGCTATTACATTTACCATCATTAATTGAAGCTAAATTCGACTCCAAGCTTCTGTATTTCTGATCAACTTCAGCACAAGAATCTTCCCCTTTAATTTGTAACTTGAGTTTGTGAATCCACCATTCTGAAGTTTTAAGCTTTTCAATTATTAAATCTTCTAACGCCAACTCTATGGATCTCCTCAGCAGCTCAACTGATTTTAAATTTTCTCCAATATGCAATTCTAAATTTTTTACTTTATCATAGAGGACTCACTGCAAACTATTCATTTCCTCCTATATTCCAATCCTGCTTCATTAGATTCTTTGTCGTTTCAACATTTTTAAACATAAATGTCCACAAATTAATTCACCTATTTTTTGCATTCTAAAAGCAGACCAAATGATGTTGCATGTACTCATGTACTTTTTATACTCGTTAGGACATGTCAAACTACAACTATCACAGTAATAACAACTAACATTTTCCTTATACAGCAAGTCCAATGCGTTTCAAAACACTTTTCTACATCCAGATTCAAAATTCCTCTCTTTCATTTCATAGGTGTTTTTGGGAGTGCATTTTGTTATAACATGCTCAGTGTGTTTTTTGACACTTTACTCAATACATGATTTTAAAATTATATAAATCCGTATGAATTTCTAAATTTTACTAATTTATATTCGTTATTTCACAATCAGATTTTAATTGAATGAATCTGTCTGCAAGAATCACAGCATTGGCATGTGTATTGTCCGGAATGTTATTATTGAATTCTGCTTTAATCTTCACATCAATAAGACTGTCCTTAAGACGTTCATCTTGTCGAGCAAAAAATTTTTTATCTGGGCTAAAACAGTTATTCACAAATAACTTAATAACGCAAACACTTAGCAAAACGTAAATTCGTACACTTCATCCCAGTAAAACTGTCGACCGGCGGTAGAGAACACGGACCAATATCTGCCATACTTAGCGAGAAACCCCCTATGGGGTTTTCTCCCCATGTTACCCTATCAATACTCTAAAATAATATCATATTTTCTTTGGAGCCCCGTTGATGAGTTGTCAATCTTTTCAGAGTTGTCGCAAATTCAGAATTGCTATAGCCCTCAATTTCCTCATTTCCGAGTTTCAACTTTTTAATTGATTCATCAATTTGAATAGGTTCGTTCCATTGTAAGTTCTCCATTTTCTAAATAATTGTCTTAAAGATTATTTATTTTCTTAGCTCAAGTGCAACTGTACTGTTATTTCTTGACCCCATATATAGTGTTCAAAATATTTTTATCCTGTTCTGTTAACCAAATTCAGATATCATAAATTGAAGGCTGATCTACAGTTAGATAAATTTGTTGACTAGGATTCTTTAGAATTTTATATCAAAGGGGAGCTTTACGGAAAAATTTATATAAGATACTGTGTAAATCACCAATAAAGATATGATCCGTTGATTACACTGCAGTGAAAAAGCATTGATTACACAGTCATTAAATGGCAGGGTGGCCCAGTGGTTACAACAGAGTACCAAGATTGGCGCAGAGAGGCGCGGATTCGCTCCTAGCTCTGTGCGCCAGTTTCTGGTCAGAATCGGTAAAAGGCCGGGCGGTTAAGGCCAGTAGTCACAGTGCGGCGAAGTCCGTGAGCGAGAAATTCGCGACAAGGATGTGGAACCCTTGTTCTGTGTTCAGCAGATCGGCAAGTTGCTGCGCTCGAGCTTGTTGCCTTTGTAATATGATATCTGAGCCAGCACCCATCTTAGGGCTGCGGCCGTCTCATAGGTGGCCGAGGAATGGCCTGCGGTTGGCTAGAACTAACTAGCCTCGGCCGACCACTGGCCATCTATTATTACTCGCCCCTCATTGTGCTCCCCTTCACCACATGAGTGACAGGCGGATAATTTACGAGGTGTGTTTCCCCTAATTTTTTCCCCAACTCCTTCATGAGAACTGCGGCTTCCAAAGAAAATGTGAAATCTCCGATTTAGCAGTAATGAAAAAATATTTTGTTAGAAAATATCTACACAATAGAGGTTGATAAACGTAATTCAAACATTATGACAATAAATATATTGCCTCTGTTTTTTAGCCAAGACGTTTTTGGGCTTGGATTCTAATCTGACAGAAAAATTCAAGCTTCACAGGAAACCTTCATGTTTTCAGTGCCAAGAAGGCAGCAAATTTCCACAAATGTTTCGCTGAGTAGAGACTGGAAGACAGTCAATGTCCGGTGGCTGGCCTATGCTTGTGCAACAAAAATTAATAGCTGCCACGCACAGGATTGAGTCTAACTTGATATAGTTGACAATTTACACCTTAGATAGAACTTTGCTGTTCAATTTAAGGTGTTGTTATGGTTCAAAATTAAGATAATGTTTTTTATGTCTTCTGCTTAAAATGATCGGGTTGGAAATGTGAAATTTGCAAAGAAGACAATATACAAAAGTACAACAGCATATAGAAAATTATGCGAAGATTTCATTTATTCCATACGGTCACATTATAGTTTTCGATGTATTAGAGGAATGGATAAAATTCTATAATGCTAATTATGGCATATGACGAATTTACTGTCATGAAATATGACGAATTGACCTAACAAAATATTAGGCATAATAACCGTAGAGTTTCGTACGTTTTCTAGAGATTGACAAAAAATTATTTAGAGGATTTACCCTAAAAAATTTATCAAAATGTTCACTCCTCCAATGAGATGAACTGATCAGGAGTAATAAGTTTTGTTATGAAGTCACAGTAATAAAGTTTCAGTTGATAATTTTTCCTCTGATCAATAACAATATTTATTGATAAGCAAATATCGGTAAGATTCTCTTGACTCTGTATAAATATTTCTTCAAGTTCTAAAAAAAGTTAGTCAAAAGTTTGTAACTCCGTCAGCCAATCACGTCTCTTGATGACCCACCAATCACAGACGAGAAATAGGCTGCTATGGATACTAGAGCGATTTATAATTGAAAGTGCGGACATAAAGCATCTCTCATTCAATTTGAGTCGCTTTTAAGGGAAAGGGAAATTTTAGACGCTAAGGGAAAATAAAGACGATATTCTTCGGTCTAGGTATAAAACCCTGTATAAATATAACAGATCGTTACAAGTCACCCAAATATAAACACATAGATAACGATTATAACAGTATAAATCATTCACCTACTAAACAAAGTAATTAGTACGGGATGACAGTTGCTACACCTAAAGGCCGGTCCACACGCTCAGTTTTCACAACGATTTGTCTGCGCAGTTTTAAGTCGGAATGAAATCGTTGCAATTTTTAGAGCGTCCACACGGTGCCGACTTATCCGAGTAGTTTGCTCAGTTACTCGTATGTCTCCACCTATTTGTCCTGTTACCATAATCCTTGAATTTTACTCGCCAAATGCAAGAAAAACTTTCGTATAGAAGAACAATAAATTCCCGAGAACATTACCGAAGGTCCGCCGTTGTCGCCAGAATCGTTGAAACTGAGCACAAATTGAATCTGAAAACTGTGCTACCGTCCACACGTTCCGACTTGTCTGCGCAGTTCATCGAAATCTATGCTATGGAGCTCAGATTTCGATGGAACTGCGCAGTTTTCCCGCCGGCTCCAAAACTGCGCAGTTTTCCCGTCCACACGCAACGTTTTATCTGCAACGATTAGAACTGCGCAGACAAATCATTGTGTAAAACTGAGCGTATGGACCGGGCTTTAGAAACAACTCTAATAAGAGGTTCTGGTGGAATGAATAAAAAATACAATATGTTGAAAGTAAGTTAACTATTGTCGTGTTCATTTTGGTGACGTTCATATAAAACAAATATTTTTTTCTACAATTAAATCTAATTCTAAATTTCTAAATATTTTTATTATATAAATTCAAAATCTCTAACGAAAACGCTACAGACTCGATCCAAAAGAAGTCGGTAAATAAATAAATATAAAAACCATTTTTAAAAGCCACGTTTTTCTGGTGGTTACAAAACTAAAACCAATGAAATAAAATAAATAATAAAACTTTTAAAAACCACGTTTTCTTAACGGACAAAAAAGAAAATCATTAACTCTTACATAACATTAAAGTTATGTAGAATGTTATGTTATGTTATTTAAGAGTTACTGTTTTTATTTTTTGTCCGTTAAGAAAACGTGGTTTTTAAAAGTTTTATTTATTTATTTTATTTTTGTTTTTTTAGTTTTTGTAACCACTAGAAAAACGTGGTTTTTCAAAATGTTTTTTTATATTTATTTATTTTCTACTTTCTAGTTTAGCAATTAAAATCATTTTCCAGGGTTGGCAACTCTGGATGTTTGATAAAAAACTCGATTCCCAACCGTGAATTTTTAGGTTTTTGAAATAAAGAAATAAATTTAAATTATTACTTCTGATGATCAAATCTTGAATTGTTAGGCAGCATAAGCATGCATGACAAATTTCAAGTTTCTAGAATCTTCAGAAGTGCTCTAAATTAAGGTTCGAATTTTTGATGACAGACTAAGAAAAACGTGAAAAAATTGGACAATTTTCGGCATGGACGATAAGCTACGCTCGCAAAAATTAATAAGACTCAATAAAATTAACAAGACTTTGTTGAACAAAGAAAAGCATCCAATGTAAAAGGAAGTTAGATATTGAGACAATAATTGAATTCACAATAAAAGCTCTTAAAATGACCTAAAAACGCAGATAATACGATGGAAAAATCAGAATGAATTCGCGAGCAATTTTTTTACGAACATGAATGATTACTTGCGCACGTCTCGGGGAAATTTACGGCCGGTCTCGCGGCCTTTCTCCCGAAATTCAGTCCCTCAAAGTAATGAACGTAACTGGATGAAAATTGGTACACGTATTCATTAGGATTTAACGGTTAGGATCTAACGGTACTCGCGTATCGTAATTAATATACTCAATTACGTGCATGTATTACTTAAAGTCATAACGTGGCATCTTATTATACTATGTAAGTAAGGACATTCCACACCCTTTCTTCCCCACTTTCATGCGCATATGAATATCTTACGCAGATATGGCTTTTTCTAAATTATAAGTCGACATAATTAAATAACACTTATAATCTAGAAAATTCTATCTGAAATCAGAGGCGTTAAAGCACTTGGTGCACAAAATAATAGCTCAGAAATCACTGTCCGTTAGCAGCATCATACGAGTATATCACTTGCACTTTCCTCCCTGGTATGTCAGAGACTCAGAGAACAGATGGTGGCAACTTCACGAGTATACAGGGCAGCGGGAACAGTGGCATTTTAATAAACGAGTTAGATGATTCAGAGCCGCAATAAAAAATACGAGTGAGTAAATCGAAAGCAGTAGCCAATACCCGCTCGATGGTGGATAAAGATATGAAAATAATCCAGTTCGAATTGACAAGAACACGCTAACAGTCTTAATTATTACATGGTGACTGCGGTAGCAGTGTTTGGGTATTTCATGGTGACTGCGGTAGCAGTGTTTGGGTATTTCATGGTGACTACGGTAGCAGTGTTAGGGTATTTCATGGCGACTGCGGTAGCAGTGTTTGGGTATTTCATGGTGACTGCGGTAGCAGTGTTTGGGTATTCCATTTCGCAGTTCCGCGAAAAAAAGGCATAATGCAAATTTAAAGACATTTTTCCTCCCATTAAAACAACATTCGGCGCATTTACTATGCCTTTTGTAATGAATCATAGCCTTTATTGCATTGAAAATGCATTCGTGTTACACGATCACGCAGGCTTACACTATTTTGTAGGATGAATTACGATATCTTGGCAATATTGCGCCGAAAGTTCTGCTTCAAATCTCAAACTTTGAAAAGAAAACTTAAAAACTCAAACAAATGAAACGAAAATTCTGCTAAGTCTCATTAAGTCTCCCTACTATATCTCACGTGCAAAAATTGCATTACGAATCTGCATATATGATGCAATATTTGTAAATTATGAAGATTTGCAATTAATCAGAATTTCATGATTATTTACTAGCTGTTACATTATTGGCTTTAAGTTAATGTCGTTCATCGTTTGATTTAACTTAATTTAATTTCTTCATCGATCCGCCCTAATCTCCATCGATCGATCAAGACCTGATTGACTGGGCAGCGCCAGGACGCGGTATAAAAATGACAGCCATGGCATGTTTCTGTCTGTTTATATAATATTTTTATATTTAAATACATATTCTTTAAATTATTTTAAGAGAAGAGATGACTGAATATTCTAGATCTGAAATCGATCATCTCGATTTTTGAGAAAAAAATTCCCACAATTCATTAGGATATCGTAATTGTTAGCCCCTTGAGTCTGACCTTCATAAGGTAAAGGGATAGAATAGAAGTGTCGGCACTGAAGAAATAGGCCCATGGCCTATTTAATCATTTATTTTAAAGAGCCACGAGTTTAAGAGACCAATCAAGACTCACTTACTTCTCTATATGATTGTGATTCCAGTTAAGGAATACATATAATTAAGGAATATTTTAATTAAGGAATACAAGGCCTCAGTCCGAACTATACATAAATAACGGAGTAGTGGATTTGAGATAATTCTGAACTATTCTTACCAGTCGAGACGAAAAAAAAATCGTGGTTGATTTTCAGGCAGTTTCGTTGAATGTTTGTGCAGGTATTGATCAGAAAATTTTTTATCGACAATATAAAAATTCTATGCATAATCTGGAACAATGAATACTTTTAAACGTGAATGACCAATTAACTATACATGATCGTACTGCTTCTTTCCAACCTCACAAAACTTTGTTCTAGTTTATTTCACGAAAGATTCCGAAGAGACGACTGCTGTCGTCTGCTGTTGTCTTTCCAGATAAGTCAAGTTTGATCATGATAAAAGAGAAATTTATTGCTCGACATACAATGGCAGCTGTCAGAGAGGATGACATTATGTTTGAAAAGGATTAAGGCTCAGCACCAGATTTTGATGAGCTGCCCTGCACTTACATGAGTCACGGCGCTGTATGCTGCAAACATTTGATTGTACGACACAGCCTGTCGTTGTGTTGAGATAACGCAAACGATGAATGATTGTAGGTGCGCCTGAGTTTGACCAGCCTAGGATGGTATATGGCCCACGTTGTCGAGTTGATGCAGTGAGAAATTTAATAAGATATGTATTTCTGCATTCACTACAAGTCGTTGAGCAGGTATGCTTCAATTTTTATTTATACCTTTGCAAATGGATTACTAAAAAATCAAAGTAATATATTCAAAATCCATATCCATGAATTTTGAACCTTTTTTCTCGAAATATTTTGGTCTAAATTAGTTTACTAGGCGAACAAGTTACGTGTTAGAATTATTCTTTTGCGAAAGTTCCTCTTCTCGGAGCTGGTGCTCCGTGCATCAAATATTAAAAATCAAAGCCCTTGCGAGAACCGATTTTCTGATGTTTAAAAACATTATTTTTCATTCCTACGAAGACAAAGCTCTCCGGGAAAGATCTATTTGGCAAAGATATCGAACGAGATAAACTTATTTTTTTTACGCTGCTCGTGAAAAATATGGAACTAACAGAACAAAGAACTTCGGCCGTCGGAAAGGTTTACAGAGTGACTCGCTATGTTGAGTTACTTGAATTGTGACACCTGTTCACATGGTAGACCAGCTGCTCTTGTTCCACGTGTCACGAAGAAACTTCCTCTATAAAAGAAGCGACACTCGGCGAGTCCAACGAAACTGTGATCGTTCTCTGAGTGAAGAAATTAGGAGGTTTGATTTCTGAGAATTAAAATTTGTGCAAGCTTCTCTTTGCTATAATCTAGCTTACTGGAATCCAAAATGAAAATTGCAACAATTATGTTTGTTCACGGCCAGATTTTTTTAACGTTCTTAGCATTCGTAGTTGCTGTGAGTATTATTATTTATCACATACATTGTTAATTAAATACTATTGATGTCTTATGTGCACTATTTTCGACACATGCATACATAATTTTGTCTAGGAAGGGACAGCCTTTATGTTACTAAGAATACATGCAAGCTGCGGAACTAATGTTTGCATAATATATATGTTTATCTATAAGAATATGTATATTAACTCTGCACATTTTCAAAATCCTTTTTTTTCTAACGTGGTATTTTCAAATATTCTTTTGCGGTTTAAACTATGTTAAGATAGATACGGAAGAAATGTCGGGAAATTCCTTCCTATAATTTCTTCATGGCTTATTTGAATAATTACAAATATCAGTTTATATATATTTATTGATATAGTTAGGAAAGTTGGAGTAGGAAAATAGTAGCTAAATCGATGTCTGGGGATGAATATTCGCTGAGGTCTGCACAAACGCTCTAAATCATCGGTTAACGATCATTTACCCCCGTTCAAAAAGATTAGATCATGATCATTTACCCCCGTTCTCATCATTAGATCATGGTTGAACATGCCGAGAACCCGAGACATAACCCAGAGAGAATGTGACTTTGGTAAAGATACTTCTTTGGAATATGTAATTGATTTATATTTTTGAAATAATTCCCATTTGGAATATGTAATTGATTTATATTTTTGAAATAATTCCCAGAACCGTGGTGCTCATCTTTATTGATGCATATCGCAGGCAATAAAATCGATCTAAATATTCTTCGTATCGATGAGAGGTAATTCGAATAGACTTAATAAATTTGAATTCGTTCAAAATGGTTTGTCTTGGTAATATATGTGATGGTTTCGGGATAAGTAAAATGAGCTACAGTTATTGTGTCTTCTACCAGTGTAAAAACTATCAGCTGGGTTATTATTCTTTTCCGAATCAATATCATCACAAATGAACAATATGCATCATGACACTCTAACTGCATCAATTTTTTAATTGGTCCTTTCTAAATCATATACACGAACATCTGAGACTTTAGTGACTCGTCGACTTAACTTTTACATGCGGCATTCCTACCCTCAATTCGACAGGAGATAATTGCACGTCTCCGATTATTTAGATCCAATTTTTTTCAGCGTCAAGGTGTCCATGGCCAATACCTGGAGGGCCTCTTAGCTGTGCTGTGGATGTGCTATTCATTCTTGTACTGAATATATTAACTTCACTCATTTTAATAATGAAATTTTTTTCAAGGGCCTACAAACTTTTCCAAACACTTGAAGCTATTAAATTATTTACGCGATCAGTTAATACTTTGTTCAGTTCCATGTTTTTATTATTTTCTATCATTAGAATCAATTTAAGTTGATTAATTTCATTTTTATTTGACATAATATCTCAACAAAATTCATGGAATATGTTTTAATATCCTTGTAATATTTCGATGACAAAAATAGATGATATTTTTAATGAGACGAGGCATCTCATTAATAATATCATTCATTTTTCATTTCCTTCACTCCGCTCGTAACTTCGTGATTTGTTCTGTTATGCTATTACATTTACCATCATTAATTGAAGCTGAATTCGACTCCAAGCTATTGTATTTCTGATCAACTTCAGCACAAGAATCTTCCCCTTTAATTTGTAACTTGAGTTTGTGAATCCACCATTCTGAAGTTTTAAGCTTTTCAATTATTAAATCTTCCAACGCCAACTCTATGGATCTCCTCAGCAGCTCAATTGGGTCTCTATATGGATCAATTGGATCTCAATATGGATCTCCTCAGCAGCTAATTTGAAATTTTCTTCAATATGCAATTCTAAATTTTTTTACTTTATCATAGAGGACTCACTGCAAACTATTAATTTCCTCCTATATTCCAATCCTGCTTCATTAGATTTTTTGTCGTTTCAACATTTTAAAACAGAAATGTCCACAAATTGATTCACCTATTTTTTGCATTCTATAAGCAGACCAAATGATGTTGCGTGTACTCATGTACTTTTTATACTCGTTAGGACATGTCAA
This sequence comes from Hyalella azteca, assembly GCF_000764305.2. Taxonomy (NCBI): domain Eukaryota; kingdom Metazoa; phylum Arthropoda; class Malacostraca; order Amphipoda; family Hyalellidae; genus Hyalella; species Hyalella azteca. Next base: position 24,520 of record NW_025932544.1, read on the forward strand.
ACTACAACTATCACAGTAATAACAACTAATATTTTCCTTATACAGCAAGTCCAATGCGTTTCAAAACACTTTTCTACATTCAGATTCAAAATTCTTCTCTTTCATTTCATAGGTGTCTTGGGGAGTGCATTTTGTTATAACATGCTCAGTATATTTTTTTGACACTTTACTCAATACATAATTTTAAAATTATATAAATCCGTATGAATTTCTAAATTTTTAGTAACTTATATTTATTATTTCACCATCAGATTATAATTTTCCTTATACAGCAAGTCCAATGCGTTTCAAAACACTTTTCTACGTACATCCAGATTCAAAATTCCTCTCTTTCATTTCATAGGTGTTTTTGGGAGTGCATTTTGTTATAACATGCTCAGTGTTTTTTTTTTGACACTTTACTCAATACATGATTTTAAAATTATATAAATGCGTATGAATTTCTAAATTTTTAGTAACTTATATTTATTATTTCACCATCAGATTATAATTGAATGAATCTGTCTGCAAGAATCACAGCATTGGCATGTGCATTGTCCGGAATGTTATTATTGAATTCAGCTTTAATCTTCACATCAATAAGACTGTCCTTAATCTTGTCGGCTGATATCAATATGAAAATCGGATGTAAAAACCTATAATCTCTGTATGCAACTGCACAATTTGTCTGTGATGCATAATCTATCATCATTTTATAAACTACTGCATGCTTGTAATTATTGAAATCAATTTGTAAGTTTCGTTCAGGATATCTTTCGTTATTCAGCTTGATATATGCATTCTTTAAAGCACATTGATCAAACAGTGCATTATTTGAAAGTTGTGAATTACCTCTACCGGCTTGAAATGCTAAAATGACATAACGAGGTCTTTGAGTTCCCGGACTTGGTGTAAGAGTCCAATATTAGGACTCATTGCTTCTTCCAATCGTCCATTCATGTATGCCATTGATATTCGAATTTTATCTTTTACTTGACGATGTAGTTTAATCTTATATTCATCAGAAGGCTTGTAAGCCGTTATTTTCCAAATTAGTCTTTTGATAGTAATTTACCCATCGATAACTTTGCTATAATTTTCAATGATTCGGAAAATATGTTTACGAGGAATTGGAGCATTAAATTAAACATCATCGGCTCCTAAATAATTGCTACGTTCGTTGAATCCATCATTCGATTTTTCATTTTTCTTCGTAGGGCAACATGGGGCAGCGCACCCCCTCTTTTTTTAAACTAAATTTTTGATGAAGTTTTAATTGATACGAGGTGGTTCTTTGTTTTGTTTAAGAGTACAACTAATGAGGAATATATGATGTGTATTAGACGCCTATAGAGTTATTCAATTTTTAATGAAAGACTATTTTGTAAAAAGAGTCAAAATGGGCCCATTGCCCCACCCCTGGAGCAATGGGCCCATGGGCTAGGGGCCCCACTCCTTGAGCAATGGGCTCATGGGCTAGGGGCAAGGCGCCCACCCTTGGTCCCTTTACCACAATTGCATATTTTTCGTTTAAAAATGATAAAACAACACTTTACTGTTAAAAATAAGAAAAATGTAATAAAAAATAGCTTGAAAAATAAAAACTTGAAAAATATGCTCTTGGTTTAAATTTTATTTATTATTTCATTTATTAACAACTCAAAAGAATCATATCCTCAACTTGAAAATAAATACTCTTGGCTTAAAAAAATTATCACTGACGTAAAGAAAAATTTTTCATTGATATAAAAATATATATCCTTTACTTGAAAAATATATCCTTGCGATAAAAAATTCGTACTTGACATGAAGAAATGTATCCTTGACTAGAAAAAATGTATTTAGTTGATCATAAAAAAAACTTCGTTCCAGTGTCGTCCATAATCCAGATATTATGTGCAGAGAATTCGTACCTAATCGTGATTTCAGCCAACCCTGTTGAATGAAATCAACTTTTGGCTAGGCAAGAGTCGATAACTCGATAAAGGGTCATAAATGCGCTGTAAGGTTGTTAGTTACATACTAGAAGACACCAAAAGGAAATCGTTCTTACGAGAGACTATACCGTGCGTTAGGCGTATAGTTAAGAGGAGGTCGTACTGTGAACAACCCATTTCTAGGCCTAGTTGACCTATTGCGCCACTCTTCTGCTGTGCTTTACACTGCCTTTATTGGGTTGCGGGTCATGAGCGTAAGCTGCCTCCGGGACCGTGTATTCCAAGTACTTGCTTGGAAGGATCTTCGCGTGCTCCCAGGATCTGGGACGTGCTACGACCTTTGTCCCCTATTGTGAATTGTTGGACTGGGCATTTAGCTTGTCTAGAGTCGTGTCAATCGTTCTAACAATACTGTTTAATAATTGTTCTTGTTCAATAAATTAGTTTTTGGTGGCTGATGTTTGATGCACCCGAGTAACGAACCCGATGAAGTGCAAGACTTCATTACATACGCATAACTAGAAACTAAACCTGCTTCCTTGAGGCGGTGAATCAAAAAATCATGCAGTATGAAGTGTAATTTGTAATTCAAAAAGCTAGTCATAGTTTTGAAAAGGTCATTGCGACAAATCTAATGATGTTTAACACAAGACTTCACCATGGGCGCTTTGCCCCGTGACACGCGTGGGCCCGTTGCCCCACTATAGGTATCATTTCAATTTATATCGTGTCAACATCTGTCTCTTATACACATCTAGATGTGTATAAGAGACAGAAATAGCACGCACTGTACGAACCTGTGACGTCAGGCAACACTCCTGTAAAAGCAATAAACACGATAATGTTGGCTTTTGACAGAAAAAAAAACATAATGAAAATGGAAAAAGCATTTGCTTTAACATTTATCAGTGTCTCCCTGTATACCTAAATGATNCAGTGTTTGGGTATTTCATGGTGACTGCGGTAGCAGTGTTTGGGTATTTCATGGTGACTGCGGTAGCAGTGTTTGGGTATTTCATGGTGACTGCGGTAGCAGTGTTTGGGTATTTCATGGTGACTGCGGTAGCAGTGTTTGGGTATTTCATGGTGACTGCGGTAGCAGTGTTTGGGTATTTCATGGTGACTGCGGTAGCAGTGTTTGGGTATTTCATGGTGACTGCGGTAGCAGTGTTTGGGTATTTCATGGTGACTGCGGTAGCAGTGTTTGGGTATTTCATGGTGACTGCGGTAGCAGTGTTTGGGTATTTCATGGTGACTGCGGTAGCAGTGTTTGGGTATTTCATGGTGACTGCGGTAGCAGTGTTTGGGTATTTCATGGTGACTGCGGTAGCAGTGTTTGGGTATTTCATGGTGACTGCGGTAGCAGTGTTTGGGTATTTCATGGTGACTGCGGTAGCAGTGTTTGGGTATTTCATGGTGACTGCGGTAGCAGTGTTTGGGTATTTCATGGTGACTGCGGTAGCAGTGTTTGGGTATTTCATGGTGACTGCGGTAGCAGTGTTTGGGTATTTCATGGCGACTGTGGTAGCAGGGTTTGGGTATTTCATGGTGACTGCGGTAGCAGTGTTTGGGCATTTCATGGCGACTGTGGTAGCAGTGTTTGGGTATTTGGGTATTCCATTTCGCAGTTCCACGAAAAAAGGGCTTAATGCAAATTTAAAGTCATTTTTCCTCACATTAAAACAATATTCGGCGCATTTCCTATGCCTTTTGTAATGAATCATAGCCTTTATTGCATTGAAAATGCATTCGTGTTACACGATCACGCAGGCTTACACTATTTTGTAGTATAGAATTACGATATCTTGACAATATCGCGCCGAAAGTTCTGCTTCAAATCTCAAACTTTGAACCGTAAACTTAAGAACTCAAACAAATGAAACGAAAATTCTGCTTAGTCTCATTAAGTCTCCCTACCATATCTCACGTGCAAAAACTGCACCACTAATCTGTATTTACGATGCAATATTTGTAAATTATGAAGATTTGCAATTAATCATAATTTCATAATTATTTACTAGCTGTTACATTATTGACCTTAATCGTTAATGTCGTTCATCGTTTGACTTACAGCGCCAGGACGCGGTATAAAAATTACAACCATGGCATGTTTCTGTCTGTTTATATAATATTTTTATATTTAAATACGTATTCTTTGAATTATTTTAAGAGAAGGGATGACTGAATATATAAGATCTGAAATCGATCATCTCGATTTTTGAGAAAAAAATTCCTACATTTCATTAGGATGTCGTAATTGTTAGCCCCTTGAGTCTGATCTCCATAAGGTAAAGGGATAGAATAGAAGTGTCGGCACTGAAGAAATAGGCCCATGGCCTATTTAATCATTTATTTAATCATTATAATAGGCCCATCTTAAAATAATCATTTATTTTAAAGAACCACGAGTTTAAGAGAGCAGTCAAGACTCACTTACTTCTCTATATGATTGTGATTCCAATTAAGGAATGCGTATAATTAAGGAATATTTTAATTAAGGAATACAAGGCCTCAGTCCGAACTCTACATGAATAACGGAGTAGTGGATTTGAGATAATT